>NC_046663.1:85461746-85472561 GCF_010883055.1 Belonocnema kinseyi
AGTGATGGAACAACGATATCAGGGTAGATGGGACGAGGTCATGATGGCTGATTTTTGCTGGATGTTGAAAAGGGAAACGAATGTAGGTCTTAAACGTAAGCGCAACCCTTTGCACCGTTCCTTCAAAGAAAAAAGGACACGTTATAGCAGGCAGAAAATAGACTGAAGTAGGTCTATAAATCAATCTAATTACGATAAAAAGCAAGATAAAATGTAAACACGAAAGATAGTATAAATATATCCCTTAAGTCTAAGAAAAGCAGAGAGAAAAAATTTTTGAATAAAACTCTTATTCATTTGTATGCTTAAGTTACAGTTCTATATTTTAATTGATACAAACATTGTCTGATTAATTTAACAAAATACATACATTTTTAACCATATTGTTGAATTTTAACTAGAAAAGATCAATTTAAAAAAATACAAATTCAGTTAATCAAAGATCTGAACTTCCATATAAAATAATAAATCTTCAAGGAGAATAAATGAATTTTTAAGAAAAGAGTTCAACATTCAACCAAATAGTTGAATTTTTAACTCAAAAAGATACATTTTTGACCAGTAAATGGAATACTTTAATTTGCAGTTGAAGAAATTAATTTTCAATTAAAAATGAAAAGAATTTCCAACAAAGCCGCTAAATTTTCAGCGAAAGAGATAAATCTTCAACTAAACAAATAAAACCAACAAAACTATAATAGAAGACTTTTCAAGAGAGAAAAAATCAACTTTGAACTAAAAATAGTTTGATTTTCTTATTGCGTTCTATCAATTCATTTCGCATTTAAGCAAAACTTGAAAACACTGTTAAAATTTACCATCAGGAAACGTACAAAAGGTTATCTAAGTTCGTAACATTATAACGGCTGCCCCCCCCCCCCCAGACACCTATTATGAATCGTCGTTTTTGGCGGAACCTCCTCCACCTAACACAGATTGGTAGCTTAGTTTATGGACGGCCCCTTATTTGAAAAAGGCCTTTCTACGAATTGCCCTCTGGGGAAGACACCGGTAATAAAGGAGGAAAAAGTTGGACTAAAATCGATCCAAAATCGGGTTTCATATAAAATTCCTACATCGTTTATAGATTTGAAATTAGCAAAAATAAAAATCCTATCCTCAGACGGTATTTGAACCAGGAATGCTACTATCCATGAGAGGAGGAGCGTTAACTCATAGATAGTGGCGTTTCTGGTTCCAATCCAACCTGAGGAGAATTTTTTATTTTTCTTCTAAAATTAATTGTCCAAAGCATTCCTTTCAACATCGAAATTTGTATTAATTAAAAAGTTTAAGACTTGAAAGTTCACATCTTTAAATTGTGATAACATCCTTCAAAAAAATTATTAGATCAAACTCACGTTGATGAAAAAATTATGCATTTGGCCCAGTGGAGAAAAGCGTATATAAATTTATAAAAATGTAGCTATGAAGAACAAGACAATATCTGCTGAAGCTGATGGTTCTAATCCGACTTGAGGCAGATTTTTTCTATTACTTCAAAAATTATTTGTCCGAAGTAATCGTTTTAACATCGAAATCTGCATTAATTAGGATTTCTTTATTGTAAGTTTAAGAACTTGAACATTAAAATGTCGATATCTCGCGAAAGGTAGTAGCCAGGATTTTAATTTTTTCAGATTTTCAATCCATAAATTATGCAGAAACGT
Source organism: Belonocnema kinseyi (assembly GCF_010883055.1). NCBI lineage: Eukaryota > Metazoa > Arthropoda > Insecta > Hymenoptera > Cynipidae > Belonocnema > Belonocnema kinseyi. Next base: position 85,463,417 of record NC_046663.1, read on the forward strand.
CCCATGGAACTCGATTTTGGATCAATTTTAGTCAAACTTTTTCCTCCTTCACGACCAGTGTGGAACTCATAGACTCCTAGCAGATCCCCCGGATGTCGATTGCTGTCACGTTTTGGCCACCTCCTCGGATGTCGCACGCAAATCATTTTACTATCAGAAACGAGCCGACTCTTTTACGTTCAGAGTTTCAGACAATAATCTCGTAACCCCCTCTTTGATCCCCACTTCCTCGCCAGCGGCCGGCCGAGCTCGACGCTCGTTCCCAGGCCCCAGCAGCCGAGTCCTGAGAGGAATTTAAATCTTAACCGTCGCTCCGGCTCAAAAGAGTGGGAGTGAGTTCGAATCTCGCGGTAGGGTGGAAAGGAGACAGATCGACCCGATACGTGCCGAAAGGGCCAGAAAGAGAAGGAGAAAAGAGGATGTTTATGGCCTAGTTCAAGTATTTAATACCTCATTGTTTCTGTTACAACCAATAATGGCGTCTGTTCGCCCTTATTTTCAATGAATGTTTTTTTTAGTAAAATACTTGAAAATTCAGAGAAAACCGCTTGAAATTGAGAGACAGCCGAAATCTACTGAGAAAAAATTGCAGATAAAATGTTTGGTACCTAGTTCCAAAGAAATTTTAGAAATAAATTAAAGTTTTCCCAATAGCGGCTTTAAATTCTTAAGGTAAAGAAGCAACCTCCATAATTGTAAAATACAATTGGTATTTAAAAAAAAACACCAGCTTCAAGTTATGCTACCAGCTATTAGGTTATTTATTTTTAACTACAAGAATAGCTGGTAAACGTTTACTTTCTAGCTCAAAAGTAAAATATCACTCGGGGGAGACTAAAAACACTAATCTTTATTTTTTAAAATACACAAATAATGTAAAAAATTCAATAACATTTTATTAGGGTTTTCCACGAAATTGTAATCACTTTATACTCACTTTTATAAATGTTGTTGAAAAAAATTGTGTTTTTCTAAGGAAGAATCGAGGGAAACATTTTTAATTCATTTTTTTAAACTAATTTTGGAACTTAATGATATAAGAAGAAATTTGAATCCATCAAAGATTTCATTAATGTTAAATATTACGAATTGTCTAGCTTTACGGAATTTTCCATATGGCACTAACGTTACGGAAAATTTCGTGGTACATAAATATTAATAGATTTGTATTATTTTAATGAATTTCAATTATTGGTTGATTAATTTTAAATATTAGAATATTACAAATTAAACATTGCTATAATTACCATTAAAATTATATTTTTTGTAAAATTCGTTGATGCAAGTTGTTGGTTTTAGATTCACGTGAATTAAAAAGAGTTATTTCAAACGTTTTGGCACACAGTGGTGGCCCTGATAATTAAAATTATAATTTGTTAAATAAACTTCATTTCATTAATAAATTTTTATAAAAATTTTATTCATTCAGCTCGAGAAATTACCATTTGTCTTTTTGTTGAAAAAAGCGCAAATAATAAAAAAAAAATTGTTCAATATCTGATTTTTTAAATTTCTGTTTTTCTCCACGGAACTATAGTATTTGTATGTTCAATTTTATAAATCTTTTCCAAAAACGTATTTCTTAAGAAAAAAAAACTTTTATCACTTTTGTTTCAAATTCATTTTAGAAAAAGAATATAAGAGGAAATTTGAATCGAAGGAGGATTTCATGAATGTTAAATATTTTCAGATTTTTAATTTTTAATTAATTTCACTAATTAACATTAAGATTACAATATGCGGAATGAATATTGTTTAATTAATCAATTTAAAATGTTTATTCAAATTTTTATTTCAAAATATTAATATTTCGAGCTTAAAAATGGTTAGGATGTGACCAAAAAAATTTAATTTTTTTCAATTTAAACAAATTGAAAGTACTGCGAATTAAAATTTTCTATAATTTACATACAAATTTTAATATGTTAAAATAATTTTGTTTCATTAACAATTTATAAATGTTGATACAATTTTTTTATTATTCAAAATTATAATTTCTGCAAATGAAAAAGGGAAGAGGGATGTTTTGTCATACCCTAACTCTTTTCCAGATCAAAAAATGACCAATAAATGCTTTTTTTGGCAATTTGATACCTATTTTTTGCAACTAACCTTGAAACTTTTATTGCGACCCCCCGCCCTACGTGATACTTTTTCCATTGGCCTTAACATGGAGAATGATACTTCGGCAGACCCTCCCCCCTCAACATGTCACGTATTTTGTGAATGACCCCCTGACATGAAAAATATGGACTTTAAAATTAACCCAAATACACCAAACGCTGGCTTTCAGTCACCCCATTATCAGTCTACCTAGAATTGCTTGCTCTCGCAGTTTCTCAGGAAACGAGTCAGGCGGGACTCAGTTTTTACGTTTCGATCTCCGCGAAATCAGTCCAAGGTTATTTGAAGGCAACCCCCGACATTGGACTGGAAGCGAGAGTTTGATGTAAAATAAAAATGATGGTATTCGAAAGAAAAGGTGAGAAAAACAGTATGCAACATTGATCTAAGATGATGGGACATATTGATCAGTACGTGTACTTCGTACTTTCTTTATTACTGAGGTAAATATTGATTGCGATATAGCCACGAGTACAAACGTAGGTAAGAAGATTATCGGCATTGTAGCCATTACCAGAAATAGAAAAATATCAAATCGATTGGTTCTATGAAGAATAGGCTATCTTTTCGTTACCATTAAGAATTAGGCTAACTTAATTTTGCTAAGTTTTCGGGAGCAATAAATAACCTATTAATTTTCAAAACATTTCACACGAATTCTTAACGGTAACGAAAAGATAGCCTATTCTTCGTAGAACCCATCGAAATAAAGCTAAAATTGCAATACAACATTCCGCACTTGCACCAACTGTACTGTACGGTAACGGGTAGGTAGACCTGGACCTACTAAGAAAGGGAAAGGAGTAAAGTGTAACGCGGTTTGCATGCAATTCCTGCGCAATGTATGTGGTAAATGCTAATGGACAAATTCAGTAATGAGAGGATTCTTATAAAATGTGGCGTAGAGGAAACACTTTTTGGCAAGGGTGAAAAAAATGTGTTAAAATGGTTTGGGCATGTTGAGAAAATGAAAGAAGAGCGACTAACGGAACAAGCATACATCGAGGTAAAGTAAATGGTAGCGTACCCAGAGGCAGATTGAGAAAAGAATTATGGTGTGATGCAGAGTATGAGAGACGCCTGAAACGAAAGGCCTTTAATACCAAAGGGGCCCGGTGGAGAGCTTTACTTGGTGGATGTGATTAGAGTGAAGAGTATGGATCTTAATATGTGATTATTAGTAAGTTTGCATATTTTTGTGTGATCTATGACCTGGTCCGGATCACTGTTGCGGAACGAACGTGTTATTTAAATAAGCAACACGGGAATACTTGATTCAATTTAAAAATCTATACCCCCTCCCCTTACACTGTCTCGTACTTAATTACCATATATACCACATATTGTAGCAGATAAAAATGATGGGAGATGCTTGATATGAAGTACGTTCTTCAAGGATTTTAAAGAGCAGAATTTCTTCTAGACCTCTCTGAAAGCCTGAGAACAGCAATGCAATAAAAGAAGAGAATGGCAGACTTGAAAGAAGGGTGAGAGTTGAGTAGTGGGGCACAGGAATTTCAAGTGGAAGAAATTGTGGTGGGAGAAACTTGATGTTTGTAAACAGAAAGTTAAGAATATGTTGGTGAACGCCTGAACGGTTCGCGCGCGATTTCACGCAATTTCGCGATGTAAGCCTGTTCATTACAGCATCAGTGGTACTTCTTAACTTAGTACGTTGACCGATGATACACAATTTTTTCAAGGTCGATATTTATTTCATCTAGAATCTTTTTTTATATTCTAGATTATTCTTTCTAACTAGTTATATAATTATAAACGCTGTAATTTTTTATGGAAACAATACTATTTTATTTATCTCAAGTACTCAGTAATGGGCATTACAAAGCCCTTTATAAAATTAGGTTTGAACATCGTCCCATTGTTCTGGCCACTGATAATAATTAAAAATTGGTTCGGATTTGTATTAAGAAAAAGGAAGGAATATTTCCAATATTATAAGCTTCACAGCGCAAATTTTTCTTAAAATAGAGGAAAAAGAGGATTTTTTCACAAAAATAGGGCGAAAAACTAATATTTAAGGCTTTCAAGTATCATTAACCGATTTTTTCCCGGGTTTTTAAAACAAATATGATAGCTCGCTAAAGTAATTTCATCGACGATATTTAATTGTTGTTTTTTTAATTTAAAAGAGTGAAAAGTGGTTTAATTATTAAGACATAAAAGTCGCATATCGTCCATAAAAAAATGTTAGTGGCCTTAAAATATTTTTGTAAACAACTGAAAAAACCAACATTTTCAAAATGAGACTACTTATGAATAGAATTTAAAGAATACGTATATTCGTCAAAACTAAATTCGGCTTACCAGAATAAGGAACTTCGTTATAAAACGGTAGTAAAAGTCTTCAGAAACTTACCTGAAAAAAAGAAGACAATATATATAATTAGTACATTTTTCAATTTTAAATTTATATAGGTAAAATAGAAAAATATAAAATAACTTTCAAAATTTCCAACATTTGTTATCAAAAATGAAACTTGAGTATATTAGTATAAATTCAAGACGGCCGCAAAAGTTTAGTGTCAAAATTCCCTTACTTTTTCGCTGATTATTCACTGTCTAAATTTTCATTCTCCGTGACCATTGATTTAAAAAAAATTATAATCTTCTAACATTTTTAATATAGAATCTTTTATAATGAAAGAAAGCAATTTTTATTAAAAAATTGTTTAAACCATTACTTTTGTTAACTTGAATTAATTATTACCCCACTCTCATTGAAAATATGAAATTATTTCTGATAAATCTATTTGCTTATTCCCTCACTGACTGAAAAGTTAAAAGAAGCCGAAAAATTCAGAAAAATCGCGACTTTTAAACTCTATTCTAAGAGAGAAACACGCAAAATCCAATTTTTCACTTATGGGGGTTTTTCGGGACCCTATAAAACAGACTTATGTGGGTGATATTTAAAAATTAATGATTCGTTTCTATTTTATAGCTGATTGTGAATATAAATTATGGCTTTCAACTCGATTCCCCTAATGTTGACGATTCGAAATAAAATGTACAAAAACATATTTTTCTCTAATGGGAAATACGCGTGTATGTATAACTTCATCGAGCTTGTGGAACCTCTAAACATGAGTAAAAAAGATTTTTTGGAAATTCGAAAAAATTTGGGGGCGATATGCATTAGAATTCGGAAAAAAATCCCAATGAGTTTTTTTATCATCCCAACAGATCATTGGTAAAATTATAAAAACCAGGTCCATTTGAATAATTTTAATTCGCAAATATTTGCGTGTCTGCATTAGCTACAACATTGAACCCCACCCGGTCAATGCTGAGCCCAGTTATCTCATTCTTTTGCAAATGTCGTCTAGTTTCTCCTATTTTTCTGGGAATCCCCAAAAATGCTCTCTCCTCTTTAAAATCGACTTCCCCTTTCTTCCCTGCATCCTTCATCCTCATCTTCAGGGCTTGGTCTTTTGGTACCTCTTTCCTCCTCCACTCCCTACCTCCGGACCACTATTCTCGGTTAGCAACACGACGCGACGCGACGTCCAGCGAGGAAAATGTTGAATCCAATTCACAGCGAGCGAAGCGGCGAACGCTTGCCACACTTGCCAACAACGGCTTTGGTTTCAACGGCTCGTGGTTTGAAACGTAGTCTTGGAGGAGGAGAGGGAGTCAGAAAAGATTTATCGCATAACCCCACCACACCCCTCTTTCGAATTTGGAAGCACGTTCGTATGTTAAAAAGCACTGAGAACCTCTAACAAAACTCAAATCACGTTTTTTATTTCTTTTCAAATTCGCAACAATTGCTCGAAGCTTTTTTCGTATCAAGCTACTATTCAATTAACAATTAGCATAGGCGTTGAAAACACTTGTTGCATGCCATTAAAATTGAACTACTTTAGATTTCAAAATTAAATAAATTATTTCAATGATTCAAGCCAGTATTTATCTAGAATCTAAAATATGCCGAGTTAATTTCCAATTAAAACCTTCAATGAAAAATATTGTATTTTCAAGAAAATGGATGAATTTTTATGTGAACAGTGTAATTTTTATTCAAACCGTTGAATTTTCAACCCAAAAGAAGATGAATTATCAAACACGAAGAAAATGCATGAATTAGCAATCAAATGGATAAATTTCCAACTGAAAACTATCAAGTTTCAATCAGTAATACAATAGTTAAATTTTCCATTTAAAAGATTAATTTTAAAAAAATCAACAAAATAATAAAGTTTTCAACCAAATAGTTGAATTTTCAACAAAAAAATAAATAAAAACATGAATTATCAAACAAGAGGAAAATACATGAATTTTTTACCAAATTGTTGAATTTTTAGATAAAAAATGAATTTTCAAGAAAATAGTTAAAGTTTTAACCAAAGAGTTCAATTTTTAACTAAAGTGATAAATCTAACAACAACAACAAACTTTTTAAAAAGTAGTTATGCTCTCAAACGAGTAGCTGAATTTTAAATCCAAAAGATGAATTATGAACAATAAATTTAATATTGCTAATATTTCAATTTCAACGATAAAAAATTATTTAAAAAAAAAAATTATTCAATTCAACCAAAAGAGGTACATTTTCAAATAGCAACAAAAACGAATTGTCTACACAATTGAATTTTGACGGGGTGACCACAAGATTGAATTTTCCAATTTCCCTGACGTTTCCCTGAAATTTAGATAAATTTCCTTGACAGGAAAGTATAACAAAAGCGAATAAGGTTTCAATAATGTGCCAAGAAAAATAGTGAAACAAACCAGAAAAATGAGGTTTGCATGGCAGTATGGATTAATTGAGTAAAGAACATGTATCAGTAAGTGCTTCCAAAATAATATTAAAACATATAAACTTCTATTTTGCCTGGCAACTACTTCATTTCCCTAACATTTCCCCGATACATTTTTCTCTCCTGACATTTCCCTGACTTCCTTGACATATGGCCATAAGAAAAGGATTTTTCTCCAAAACAGTTCATTTTTAAACTCGAACATATGATTTTGCAACAAACAAGTTCTTCTTTATTCATAATGTGTCCCCTAAGCCTAAGCCTATGGGTTTACATGACTTCCATTCCTTACAACCGCTCACATTTTTTTTAATCTTTTCCTTACTATATACAATTATTTATAACTATTTGCATAAAGTCTTATATCTAGTTCCTTATCTCTATTTCCTGTGATAGCGCAATTTAGGACTTATTAGAAAACGAGTGAGCGAGCGAACGAAAGCGAGAGTGCAAGCGAGAGAGAGAGAAAAGAAGAACGCAAACGCATCTTAGTCTACTTTTATTATTTCATAAACATTACTTACAATCTTTACGCTTCTAGTCTAAGTGACTTCCTTTTCCTTTCACTTTTTTTTATACCTCCAGTTTGCCATTTTTTTCACATGCATTATTTCATTCTCTCTCATTCGCTCCTCTAGCACCCTCCAACTACTTCATACATTCTTCTCCTAATCCACCCCCCCCCCCCCCCCCCCATCCTAGAATCTTAACAACATTCTCTTGCCAGCTTCATTTATCTCCCATTTCTCTCTTACATCCTTCCCACAGCTGCTCCCATATTTCCTCTTCCCATTCACATATTCTACACTTTCTGTCCTCATCTTTTTCCCAATACAACTCCACCCTTAACTAGTTTCCCAATCTAAATCTTCCTATTCTGGCCGACCTTCTCTTTCCCCATACCTTTTCTAAATACTTTGATACTCCTTCCTTTTTTACCATCTTATACCATTTATTGTATTTTGAATCCTCAATCATCCCCCATCTTTCTATTAATTGTCTTTCCCTTTCCTTTTTTTCCAATTCTTCATAGTTTACTCCAGTCCCGTCTTCTATGTTTCTAGCATTAAAAAACTCCCTCCTTCCTTCTTTCCATCTCGTTAATTCTATCGTTCTCTCTCTCCTCTCTTCTACCTCCACCAAACACTTTCTCGATAGCTGCCCTCCCGTTCACTCTCTAAGCTTCGTCTCAAATTTCCATGTCCTCTTTCCCGCTCTAATACTTAATTTATCCCTTTGCGCTTCTTCTCTCACCATATATCCTGGCATCCTCCAGTCTGCCCCTAGTATCCACCTTATATACCTTTATTGTAAACTCTCAATAACTTTCTTTCCACCCCCATATCTCTGCCCCATAACCTAATACCGGCCATACCAGCGTATCAAATAACCACATTCTCCTTCTCCATTTTTTAAACCTTCTTTTCCTATTCCCAATATCTGTTTCGTTACCTCTGCTGCAATTGAATTTTCAACCAAATAGTTGAATTTTTTATTGAATTAGTCGAATTTGTAAACAAAAAGTTCAACTGTCCAGAAAATGATTAAAGTTTCTACTAATATAATTCAATTTTGTACCAAAAAATATGAATTTTTAACCAAATAGTTTAGTATTTCAACCTACGAAGATGAGCTTCGAACCACATGGTCGAATTTTCAAACAAAAAGTATTACACCTTAACCAAAAAATTTTCATTTTCAACCAAATAGTTGAATTTTAAAGCAAAAAGGACGGATTTTTGTAGAATATATTGAATTTTCAACAAAACAGTTTATTTTCAATCAAGAAAAATTAATTTTGAACCAAAAAGGTGAATTTTCAATTGAAAAGGTTGAATTTTAAGAAAATCGTCGATTAATCAAGAAAATACTTAAATTTTCAAAAAAAACAGTAAATTTTTTAACCAACAGAGATTAATACTGAACCGAAAATATAATAATACAGTTTTCAGGTAAAACGCATTAGCTTTTCATCAAAAATATTTTAGGTTTTCTTATTGGGTTCTATTAACTCAGTTCACATTTAAGCGAAAAAATGAGAAAAGGGGAAAGATTCTTGAAAAAAGGAAATAATGGGAAATAAGGGAAATAATATGAATTCTGTTGAAATTATCAAATTTCGAACTATACAATTTTGAAACTTTCAATATAATGACTAGTGGCTTGCAGAAAGTTTTCAATTACAAAATTTTAAATCATTCAATTTAAAATAAAATTTTATAATAATCAAAGTTTGAATA
>NC_046663.1:85472661-85482689 GCF_010883055.1 Belonocnema kinseyi
GTCTACCCCGGCAGCCTTACCGTTTTTCAAGTTCTTAATTATATCCCTAACCTCAGTTACACAGACTTTTTCAATTGAGTTTTCCAACGCATCGTGTTCAAATTTTGTAATTAAAAATTTATGTATTTCGTTGAAAATTTGCCTTTTCGGCAGAATGTTAATCTTCTTAGTTAATAATTCATCTTTTTGGTGTTAAATTCAACTGTTATATTTGGAGATTCATCATTTTATTTAAAAAATATTTTCTTTTAGTAGAAAATTCGACTATTTTGTTGAAATTTTTTTTTTTTATAGAAAATTGATATTTTTTATTTTAAGTTCAACTATTTGATTACAAAAAAATCTATCTTATTAAAAATGCAATAATTTGACCTGAAATGTTAGGAAGTTAAAGCGTTTTGAATTAAATTTAATATAGTACCACATTAATTTTACTTAAAATAATATTTTTTCCTATTTATGCGAAAAATCTCATTGATTTCCCGATTTATACAGGGGGTCTACTCTCCTGGAAAGTATATTTTATTCGAATTACTCATATGTTAAATATGCCTTGAATTTTGAATGTTGAGTATATGAAAAAAATTTTTTTTTCATTATTTTTCCAATTTATGGACTTTAGAAACAAATTCAAGAAACAATTAATTATCTTTTTAGTATTGTTTAATTATTTGACAGGAATAATATATTTAAGCATATCTTTTAATATAATTTCTTAAAAATCTCTAACTTGAAAATATTAATTGAAGCTCTAGAAACTGAATAAAAATATTTACTATAATCAGGAGAAAACTAGACATACCTAGAGGAACCCTGGGATTTTTAGGGATTTTTTTCTAGTATTTAAGAAGAAACACTGAAATAATTAACACTTTTTAGAGTTTAAAGGTCTAGGGCCACGGGTTGAATTTTGTTTTTTTTTTTGATAAAAAGTTGCACAATGATTTGTTTCCTACATAAATGGAAATAGGGGAATGAGACAACATTATCCTGTGACATAATCTTTATAGACTTTTGAGAGAGGGTGCGAGAGAAACTTTTGAGAATTATCTTATTAACAAATATTGATTAAGGTAGACTTTGAAAAAACTTCTCCAAAAGCAGGTACTATTTCGTAACCTGCCGGTGTAATCAAACAACGGAAATATGTCATAATGACACGAGCCGGTAATGAGACAATGAGAGTAGGGCACAGGTTGGCGAGATAAGGTGAACCGGAAGTGAGGGTATAATAATCCGGGCACGTGCTAGCACGGCAGTTGACAGAGTGTTAGAGCGGAAGTCAAGAATAGGGAAAGGCCCAACCTTTCTTGTCCATAAGCGCGATAAAAGATCTGAGCAAAAGACGATATATTTGTTATATTGTTATATTTGTTATATTTAAGGACTTTTTCTTTTAAAAAATAAGTATTTTATTATTTAAATGCATTTAAAAACTTTTAGGAAGGGATAGTTTGTCAGAAAAAGGTGAAAAAGAAAGTTAAGAGGGTAGGCGATTACAAAAAGAAGCTAGGAGACAAATGCAGACACAATATGCATTTGATTTTTGAAGAATGTTTTATGCAAAACCCCATGTTCAAAAAAAAAGTTGGTCATCTAATTCTGTACAACAACCCTTCAATTAAAACCGCAGAAAATCGGTAAACACAGAAAATAACCGTGGATTTAGTGGGCGAAAATGAGTAGAAACCTGATTTTTTTGTTCCAAAATGTCGAAAACACCGGTAGAGTCTCATAAAACCTAAAATCCCGAATAAAAAATAAAATATTTTGTTCTTGAGAATCTAAAGAACAGTGTCTTTTAGTTTAAAGCAGAACATCCACGTAAACTATCTCAAGTTTAGATGGGGTTTAGATGGATGTCCTGCCGATGAGAAAGCACGGCATGGGGCGATGTCTCGACAGAGCTAGAAACAGTACGAGAAACGAAGGAAGTGGAAACCCTAGACCTCCAATGGACATTCATTGAAGTTTCTAAATTTTTCCCCTACTATTTTACTTTTCGAGTTTGAAGTTCCTATTTTTCAAGGTTAAGCTTGTCCTTCAGGATTTCGGAAGATGAAAATGAGAGAAAAATAGGCGGCGGGAGTTTTGGACGTACAAGGGATGAATGGGTGACAGAAATGTTTTCGAATTTTCGACCTTCGTCCGGTCCGAGTCCTTTCAAGAGTGGGTCAGTTATACCGTTATAATACTAAAAAAGAAGATTCTAGGAGGAGAGTGGATCTTGAGTGTTCTGACATCTTCACTTTGGTATTGTACTTCAACTCTTTGTCTTCTACAATCTGCCCCCCGATGCTCTCAAGGCAGTAACAATTTATCATTTCCCAGTTAAAAAAATACTTTAGAATTATACACATTTTATTTAGAGATGAACTTAAATTAAGAAAAAGTTTATCTAGATTCAAATCAATTTTGTCTGAATTTAACAAAACGTATAATTAAATATGTAATTCAGATATTAATTTAACATGATAGCTATGTGAAGCTTTTCGTTTGGGATGATTGCTACTCCCTAAATCCGAATTAGTAGAAATTCTTTAATAATTTTAACTTTAATAATTTTTGAAACGAATTATACTATTTGATTTTACGTATCCCGCATTCTTAAACAATATAAAAATTATCATTTTTCTTACAAAAATGTTTGATGTGATTTTAAAGAATTTTGGAGTTAATACAAGTTTGAATACAGCGCTGAAATTAAATGGCATCCCATCTATAGCGCAGGCTCAAGCAAACTGCTGCTGTCTAGACGCTGCTGCGATGTTATGTTTCCAAAATATTACGGTTAGGCAGTTCGTGAATAAGTGGACTCTCAAGAGGATTGTCAATTAATCAATCGTTTTGTGCAACAAAAATGTTATTATTTGTGAAATCTTCATTGTGTTTTTAAAATGGGTAAGTTTTTTTCTCAAAAATGAATATTGAATAGTTTAAAGGGAACAGGGAAACTGCAGTTGAAAAAAGTGAGGTTAACCAAAAGTTGTTTTCAGAAAAATTAAGTGCATTCGAGGAGTTTAGTGTGCAGCAATTTGCAAAAGCACTGGAAACTCACATGAATTCAGAGACTGTGACAAATCGCGAACGATTTGCTTATACAGTGTTACGGAACCGTGGGAGGAACACTTGTACATCACAAACAAGGAATTCTAATTTTAGATGACATTAGGGGAAATTCATTTGGAGAGGACCAGAGGAAAGAATTAATTCGCATTGTTGTTGCTGAAGTAATAAGTTACCTAGATGATTAGTAAGCATATACTCGAATGATTTATATAAATTCAATAAAGGACTCTAAAGCAAGACGTTGATCCAAAAGCTTTTGTCAGGTCCTTGCACATTTCCTTATCACAATTTTAATTCTAATAACTATACGGTTTACAAAGCTCTCATCATAAATCCTTATGCACTCTTTAACTGTTAAGAACTTTTGAAACTAATTTGAGACTAATTAATTTCATAGGTATCTACTAAGTCATTTGATAGATAACTACTAATTCATTTGGTAGATTACTACTAATTCATTTTGTGGGTAACTACTAATCCATTTGGTAGATAACTACTAATTCATTTGGTAGATATGGTTACTAATTCATTTAGTAACTTATTGTTATATATTGAATTATACACGACGCTACTTACCTTGCCGTTATTTACCTTGCCTCTTCTCCTAACTCGCGCTCGAGCTCTCCCCCTACCACGACCGCGACGGCTCGGCACCCGAGAATTGTTCCGCTCGCTATTTACGTTGCCGCCAAAGGTTTAGGTCTTTTAAGGCAATTTTAAAATGCAAAAAGTTATTACACGCTTTGTTAATGAGGCTTATAAAACAATTTCGAAATCATATAATATTTATGTCTCATGATAATTTTCTTTTCACATGAGATAACCTCAAGTATGGCTAGTCTAATCAAAGGTTTATAAATAATTCGTTAATACTAATCAATTTTGCAGTTTATTCCGCGAGAGAACGATGTGCTCACAATTTTTTTAAACCAAATGTGAGATAATTATTTCCACAATATGTATTTTGAAAATCGAACTTTCACTGTTTGTAAACACTGATCCGCGCGCGGCAACGTACGTAGCGAGCGAAACAATTCGCATCAAGCACCAGGCATCAAGATCAGACTCGAAAGTGGGGAAACATTGTTTCCAGGAAAATTAATCCCCTGCGGTCCAATTCGAGGTAAGGTAAATAGCGTGAACTGTAGTATTTAGAGTAGAGATATTGATCAGCGACCTGGGTCGGAGAAGTGTTGCAAAATGAAATTATTATTTAAATAAACAACATGTGAATTCTAGATCAATGTACAAATTTATCATTTATTTTCATGAATTGCCTAAACTTTTTTTCTGAAATTTTGAACCACGTATACCCCTCTTTATTGGGGTAGTAAGTTTTTACACCCCCCCCCCCCCCCCCCCCACACACTTTATCTTACTTAATTGTTGTCAGCTAATTTTTCTTGTAAATTTAGCGGTTATTCAAAAATTACGTGAGACGATTTGGGGGAACGCGTATTTGATAGAAAGCTTACTGTTTCTAATAAATTAACAAAGTAGATCAACTTTCAATACAAAAAGATGAATTCTCAACAAACAATGTAATAGTTGATATTTTAAACAAGAAAAGATTTTCATTTTAAGTCAAAAATAGTTCTTCATGGCAAAATACATCAAATTTGAATATAATATTTGAAATTTTAACCAAATAGATTGATTTTATAAAAAACAGTTAAAATTTTAAATTGAAAATATAAATTTTGCAATGAAAAAGTTCATTTTATATCAAAGAGTTGAATTTTCAACCAAAATGTTAAATCTCCTGACTAAAAAATTAATTTAACTCCCCCCCCCCCATCCCCGCAAAAAAAAACTAATTTTCAACAAAGTTCTTGAATTTTCAAGCCACAAAGATAAATTATTAATAACAAATTTAATATTTCAACAAAAAATATTTCTATTTTGAATGAAAAATATTTTAATTTTTAACCAAATAGTTGCATTTTTAACCAAAAAAATTAATTTCCCACAACAAAACTTTTTCAATGCAATAAATAAATTATCAACCAAACAGTTACATTTTCAACCGAGAAGATTAATTTTCTAACAAAAAAGATGCATTTTTAACCAAATATATTAATTATGAACCAAGTTAAACAGTTGATATTACAACCAAAAAAGATTTAAATTTTAAACTGAGAACAGTTCATTTGGATAAAAAAGGCGCATTAGAAAAAACACAGTTTAATCCTTAAGTAAAACAGATGAGTTTTCAAACAAAACATATCATTTTTATACAAAAAACTTCAATTTCTACACAAAAAATGGAATTTTAACAAAGCACATATACGTTTTCATCCAAATACTTAAATTTTGAATCAAACAGATTAACTTTCTATTTAAAAAAAAAGAATTTTTAACCGAATACAGTCAAACCTAGATTATGTCTCTTGTTCCTCTCGATGTTTTGTGACGTTTGAGGTGAGCATCGCACATCCTCCCAAAGATCCTCTCACCCATCCCCACTACGCATCGTCAATTCTTGCTAACATGAAATGGAGGATCACGGAATCCAGGCTTGACTGTAGTTAAATTATCAACTAAAAAAAAACACATTTTCAAAAAAAAGGTTAATTTTAAACTAAAGAAATCAATTTTTATCTCAAATGGTGAACTTTCAACAAAAAATTTTAATGTTCAGCAAAGTAGTTCATCTTTTGGCAAAATATTTCATTTTTCTGCAAAATGGTTAAACTTTTTATTTCTACTTTTTACTGATTCACATACTATTTTCAGGATAAACGTTTTTTTAAATACACCAGACTCTCGCTACTAGTCACTCCATTCTCGGCCTTCCTAGAACTGCTGGCTCACGCAGTCGGCAGTTTATCAGGGGAGTAGGGCGAGAGCGGTTGTGACATTATATATACATACATATACCAATTGGAAACGAGTCAGGCGGTCCTCACTGTTTACGTTTCTATCCCCCCGAAATCAGACCAAGGCCATTTGAAGGCAACCTCCAACACTTGACTGAAAGCGAGAGTTTGGTGTACTAACAAAAATTGTAGTTAAAAAATTTCAAAAATGTTATTTTGAGTTCATGTTTTAAATTGACACCTCCAATGCTTGTTTCAAAAATCTCCTTCATTTGTCTACTTCAAGACCCCCCCCCCCCTCATTAATTGGAGTGGTTCGTCATTGTTAAAAAAAAATGTTATCGAAAGAAAGTTCTCATTTGTTTTTTTCGGTCAAAATTTTGGATGAAAATTATCTGATTGGTTAAACCATTTTCGGAAAAGTACTTGTTTATTTTAGTTGTTTTCTTCATGACGTAAAAAAATGCGATTTCGAGGTTGATGTTTTGGAAAATTTGTTAAACAGGCACCCCAACTTACGGAATTATTTTTGAAAACGAATTAGATGACAAAAATTTTAAATCTCAAACAAAATTCCCAAAAAAAGTTTCCACCAATTTTTCAGAATAAAAAAAATGGATTGATCCGAAAAGTGTCTCATTAGTTTATATAATCTATATTTTGTTTATAGAAATCGGTTGAGCCGTTTTCGAGAAAAACACCTTTTTTATTTTACTTCCCCCCTCCATAACTCCCATAAAAATGGAATTTCAGGGTTATTATTAGAGAAAATTTCACTTCACGTGGACACGAACCTATGACGAAAATTTGGGCCATTAAAAAATTCAAAAATTAAATGTATGTCTTCAATTTTATCTTCATTTGGGACTCTTCCAACCATTTTATATTATTTAAGATTGATTTAATTATGGCTTTATGAATCGAATTAAGTAAACATGTACAAATAACCCTTTGGTTGACAATTTTTAGGACGTTATTTTTGGGGCAGATGATAATTCTGCCCAACTATTAGCATACGATTCCCCCACTATGCGGCTTCACCTCATTCAGCCGAACTGCTGTCGCCGAGCCTAGTCAACGCAAGTACTTTGTACCTATCGAGGACTACAATGCGGAAAATAATTTTTTTTATTTAGCACTTGGTAATTAAAAAATATAATATTCGAAATCTGCGAATTATAACGATTTCAATGATATATAATTTGCCCTAAAAAGTTGAAAATTGAAGAATAAAGTTCAAGTTTATGTGATATTTTATGGAAAAGTTTTCAGTTCAGTCAAATTTTTTTAATTCATAAATCCAAATTAGATTTCCAGAGTACAGATATGAATAATAGGAATTTGTTCTGAATAAATTCACGTAATTTTTGTATGGTCTGTTCGGATTCTTTCAATTTTTAACACTGAAGCACTTTTAAATCATAAATGCAACTTCAATTTAAGTTACTGCGGTAACTAAAACTGGTATTCCTGCACGTGGAGGCGTAAAAGTTATACATAGTGGGAAATATTATGTATAATTTTCATTTGTTTTGTTCATTTTTTATATAAAACAAAAAAAACTTTTTTATGCAAATCATTACAATTGTTAACATTTGTTCTTTAATTTTCAACTCTTCAAGTCAAATAAGGTATCGTTGGAATCATTATAATGAAAATATTTCGAATATTTTATTTGTTAATTACTAAGACGCAGGTATATTTTTTAAATTAGAATAAAAATTAAAACTTTGAAAGAACGATTGCTGCTAATGCGTGTGAAATATCAGCATATTCGTGTGGTCTAATTAGGTAATGCTGAGATGCACATGGTTCCTTTGAAATTACTTCATCCTTAAAACTTCTTTTTAATCAAAAAAATATTCCCCGAAACCCTTTTTGAAAACAAATCAATTTTTAATTTCGAAAAATCAAAATACAGATTTTTCTCGAAAACAAAGCCAGATGTAGAAAAAAGTATACAAAAAAGTATAAAAGTGTAGATAGCACATTTTTCCTTGCAAAAGTGGTAATAAAAGGAGCCCCTCTCCCCATAATTTTCATTCTCACGTCGTTTTCTTGAACACCTTTATTTTTTTATTTTAAAATGTAAAAATGAGTTTTCACTCTTTTTTACTAGGTATATATCGTTATTGGAATTGGAATTATCTAAAGATTTATTTTTATTTTTTATATCTATTCAGCTTATGATATGATAAAAAGTTTTTAGTGTTAAAAAAATGTATGAGTACATTCCTAGCTTTATTACATAAAATAGTTATATCGAGAAAGAGACACATTAGAAAAAATCAATTTATAATCAAATCGAAAGCGTTACATATTTTGAACTCATTAATCATTTTCTTATTTAAATTATTTTCAAAAAATATTCTTATACCATTTAAATTAAATCCGAAAATTAGTACGATATCTAAATCTGGGTCAAAGTATCTGCCTTCTGACGAGATCAGAATGTGTGTAATATTGTAAACGGTCGCGGAACAGATAAAGAACGTAACGGTTTTCAAGCTGAGATTAGCGTTTATCTCGATTCTCAGACACAGTCGTCTCGTGCTGTGTAAAATATGCAAAGTTTCTCCATATTTAAAGAGCATACATTTTTTAGATATTTTCTTTAAAACGTAGAATTTTATTGTTCTGTATTTTATTTTGGAAATTAAGAGCTTGCGAATTTATCCATTTTTTTTAAATTTCTATGTTATCGTAACATTAAAAAGGGGAGGGGTCGCGTTTCGTTGCGGTATGTTATGTAGGGAGGTTGGGAGGGGGGTATTTTTCACCTGATTACCTAACATTCTTAATTGCATGAAATATCTAAAAAAGCGATGTTAATAAATAATTGAAAGTATCGGACACATTGTTGTCAAAATCGTAAATGATTGTTTAATTCTGGGAAATCTTTCTGGGAGAAACTAAGTAATTCCATTACACTTGAACTTCATTTTACGTAAATTGCAAATTCATACCTCACTTTAATTTTTTTGTTAAAAATTGGCATCCGCAGTGAATTTTGACAAAAACAGAATTGTTAATTTAAAATTCACCTAAAAGGAAAATAGAAGTGAAATTAAATTACATAATTGCCTCTCTGTTCTAAAATTTTTGTACCACACTATAATTTGTAAACTTTTTTATATTTTCAGCAAGGACAATTTATTATTTCAAAATTTAAAAAAATATTATACAAGATTTTATAGCAAAACTTTGCAGTTTTGATATTTTACAGAATATGCATTAGAAAAAACTGCAGGAAGATTGACAGATATTTGGAAGTTTTGAAACGGTTCAAAAATAATGAAAGCTTTCAATGAATTAGACTATTTAGAGAATATTTGAAAAGATTTCAAAACATTAAAAAAATAACCAAAATTGTTAAAGAAGAATCTGAAAGATTAGAATTTATTTTTTTTTTAAATTTGTTTGTTAAGGTTCATGGTAACATTTTTAATGATTTTTACATTCTCATCAGAGAAGGTATTAGATTTGTGTAAACTTTTACCCCCCCCCCCAGTTTTTGTCAAATGTCCACGTTTTGAGACACCCTAAATACGAAAAACAGGTTTTCACGAATGTGTCTGCCTGTACAGTTGTTCATAGTACTTGAAAAGAAAATTGTTCCTTTTCGATAGCTCTACAAGATTATCATATCAACTTTTTGAATTTTTTGAAAAATTCAAATTTTGACCGCACGAAAACTAATTAAAAATGAAAAATAGCATTTTGCTCTAAAACTATGTAAGATAGGAAAAAAAAGGATAAGACAAATATTGTGCACCCAAAAAATATCTACAAATTGGTTATTAATCACTTTTTATAGGAGTAATGTTTTTGGTTTTATTTATTAAAAAAAACAATTGAAAATGCAAAAATTCAATTTTTAGACACACGACACAAGCTAAGCCAAAATAAATAGATAACATTTTTTTACAAAAACTGTTGGGAGGGAACGGGTTCCTTCCCAACAGTTTTTGTCAAATGTCCACTAAATGCTCTAGAAGATTATCATAACAACTTTTTAAATTTTCTTGATAAATCAAAAAATAAATTTTGACAGCATAAAAAATAATGGAAAATACAAAAGTTACATTTTTTCATGTAACATTTTCACAGTATTTCAAATATTCTCAAATATAATAATGC
>NC_046663.1:85482789-85483381 GCF_010883055.1 Belonocnema kinseyi
ACTTGCGGGAAAAATGCAGAAGGCGGTTGTCCTTGGGTCGCTCTGTGTTCTTAGGGTGCACGAGGCTTTTGCTGGATCGTCGTATTGATTCCTTTACAGACTAACCACCTATCTCACAGTTGTGAGACGTCCGCGATTGCGCTGGAAGCGGGTGCAATTATTCAGATTAGCACCCGCTCCCGGTGAAATCCTGCGGTTGTCCTTATGACAAATTTTTAATTATATATATACATAATTTAGAAGTTAAAAAACGGTAAGGCTGCTCAGTATACCGTATGTGTAAGTTTTAAATCATAAAGAAAACATTGAAAATGAGCAAATTCAATTTATGGAAAAACGACAAAAGTTGCAATAAAACGTTGAATAACCAAATTTTTTAAAAAGAATGCGCATTTTTCTAAACGGTACAATGAAATTTCATCTGTTTTAATACCAATGCAAGTTACGACTTGTAATAACATACATTTATGGAAATGAATTTTTAAACGATTAGTTAAGGAAAGTAAAGATACAATTAGAGCAGAAGAAGAGATAAAAATACAGAACGACTTTGAAGGAAGCAGGAAACTACTTTATAAAAAAATGAAAGGAA
>NC_046663.1:85483391-85483796 GCF_010883055.1 Belonocnema kinseyi
CAGACGGAATACTAGAGGCTTTCAGAGACTATTTTAGGAAACAATTCGGAGATGAAGCTATAGGACACCACAACTGCGATGTTGAACACGATGCGGTGGAAAACTCAATCGAAAAAGTCTGTGTCACTGAGGTTAGGGATATAATTAAGAATTATCGTACCAATATACAAGAGAAAGGGAGATAAAAGCGAGTGCAATAATTACAGAAGGATTAGCTTATTAAGCACCGTAAGTAAAATATATTAAAAAATACTTATTCATAGGGTAATGAAAATAACAGAAGGAAAGATTTGGGAAGTCCAAAATGTACGGATCAAATATTTAGCTTAAGGCAAATAACAGAAAAAAGTTTGAGAGTAGGAAAAAAAGTTTTCTGTGCATTTGTTGACCTAGAAAAAGCTTTTG
>NC_046663.1:85483896-85498459 GCF_010883055.1 Belonocnema kinseyi
AAGATAAGAGTAAAATTAACGCAATTGACATGAGATTCATGCGCATAATAAGCGGGAAATCCCTAATGGACAAAGTAAGTAACGAGATAATTCTAAAAGAAATGTGTGCAGAAGAGACGCTAGTAGACACATGGGAAAGAAATCGGTTAAGATGGTTCGGACATGTTGAGAGAATGCCAAATGAACGACTAACGAAACAAGTATATCAAGGTAAAGTAAATGGCAGCGTGCCCAGAGGTAGACCGCGGAAAGAATGGTTAGAATGTGTGAATGAGACCCTAGTTAGAAGAGACATAAGAAGTCACAGAAACAGAAGAGAGCCTGCATGAAAAAATGCATGGACATAAAAGAAGCTAGAGAAGTATGCCAGGACAGGAAAGCATGGCGGAAAATAGTTAATAAAAAGAGTGACAGTAGAGTGAATGACGCCTGAAACAAAAGACCTTAGCAACTAATGGACCCAAGTGGGGAACCTTACATAACCACTTCGTGAGGTTCTTCGCTTGGGGTGATTGCTAGAGAGATTGATCAGCAACCTGGGTCGGAAAAGTGTTGCGGAACGAACGTGTTATTTACTTAAATAGCACGATAATTCTGGATCAATCTGAAAAATCTCTATCCCTTTCACACACTACTCCTTTCCCCTGCCGAGTGAGTCACGCCTACCCCGAAAGGGAAATGGCTTAATGGTGTAATAATAATAATAATAATAATAATAATATAAAATTTCAGGGACAAACTCGAGTGCGAAGCACGAGATAGGCGATGAGAATTTCTTCGTTAAAGCCGAAGAAGCTTTAACAAAAGAGAATGCACAATCAACAAATTACTGTTTTCGATACTTTCGCCTTTAGTTTTGAAAAGTCCGTGCAGAAATATCGAGCGCGAAACGCGAGGTTAATGCATTATCGAGCAATTTAAAGAAAATTGTTCAATTTGGCAACATTAAAAAATCAAAAAAAAATCGGGCAAGTTCAAGAATAATTTAGAAGATTTGAAGAGATTCAAAAATAATTTTAAACAAAATTTAGATTTTTAAAGATTTCAAATAAAAACTCTAGAAGCTTCAAAGAATTTCAAAAGGTTTCAAGAAAATAAACCAATTTTCTCAAAACTCCTGTGAAAATTTGGAAGATTTAAAGAAAATTAAAAAAAAATTTTGTATGATTATTCAAAGTTTAAAGAAAAATCCTAATAAATTAAAAATATTTTTAGGAATTTGAGATGTTTTGAATAGATTCAAAATATTTTAAAACTTGGAAGCATTTCCAAAGAATTATCAAATATGCTGTGTTTCTTCCAAACTTCTAGAAGTCCTAAATATCTTAAAATTACTCGACTTTTTTCTAATATTTTGTAAAATCCTGTAGAATAAAAAAACTTTCTTTAAAATCTTCTAGGCTCTTTTTCAACGCATATGAAATATTCAAAAATATTTTTTAAACTTCTCCAGAATCTTATAAAAATGATATTTATATAAATTTAAAAACAAACTGATAATATATACACTGCACTGCAAAAGTTTGGACTCACTTAGAAAAATCGCTTTTTTTGTATTTATCGCTTTAATTATACCGGAGCTACAAAAATGTCTCTTTAAAAGGTTGATTTTTTTCGAAATTTTGCTTAAAATAAGCCCAGGGTGAAGCTAATTTGTCTAGTTTTTAAGTAGATACTATAAAAATAGTGCAAATTTAAATGTTTTCTTAAATTTTCAATAACTTCCGAAATAGTTAACGTTTTTCAATGTTCTTGGGCTCATTTTGAAGCTTTTTTTTCACCGTATCACAACAGCATACGAGTATGAACCGTAAAAAATTTCTTTTCGAATTGCAAGAATTTGAATTTGTAATAAAAAAGTTGGATAAATTCGAAAACATTATCTGTAACATTATCATAATTTGAAAACATCTTATTTGTAGGCAAATCAGAATAAAAGTTAAATAAATATATATTTTGGGGAAATTACATAGAAAATTCATGATTATATGTTTCATATATTTAAAAAAATATATATTTTTTTACTAAAAATAATATTTCAATTTTTCCCACTTTTTTGTTACAAATTCAAGTACTAGACAAACTAGACAAATTGGATTGACCCTAGGCTTATTTTAAACAGAATTTCGAAACCCATCAACCTTTTAAAGAGACATTTTTTTAGCTCCGGTATAATTAAAGCGATAAATACAACAACAAAAAGACGATTTTTCTAAGTGAGTCCAAACTTTTGCAGAGCAGTGTATTTCCTTGACCTCAATTATCGGAATCTAATTTTAGCCCAAATTTGGATTTTCAAAAACTTTCAACAATTAAATAGGTATTCGACATTTTTAATTAATTATTTTTTATTTTTTTAAATCTGAAGATTTTTATGTTATGTTACTTTAAAGTTTTTTGTAGAAAATTACTAGTATTTCTAATATAAAATTATTAGATCAAATTCTTTTCAAACTAGACAGATTCTACATTTATCGCAAAATCTCTTAGCGACAAAATATATTGCTTTTTAGGGGAAATTGTGCGACATTTATTATTTTTTTTTTATTTAGGAAAAAACCCTCGCACTCGGAAGTATTGTAGCACTCCGAAAAAGTTACGATTATTTGAATTTTGAAGTTTATTAAAAAAACAAACAATTTATCCTTTAAATTTCCATAGTTTTTGATGTAATTAAAATATTCCATCAAATGGAAACAACGAAAAAAAGTGATACGAAAAATACTTCTTCCTTTTTTGTAATATCATGCATCGTTTACGAGAAAATTGTCAAAATTATATTTTTAGAACAAAAATTCTAATGACCTCTAAAATTAGTTAGACCGTATAAAACTGATAGGATATCTTCTTTATACAATAAGCTGAAACTGTACAAAAATATAGGAACAAAGAGAACAAGTTTTTTCTGAAAATGTAATTTTTAAAAGAGCAAGAAGTATTTTTTGTAGCACTTTTTTATACATATTTATGAACTTTTATATGAACATTTTTGTGTACCATTTCTGATTTCCAACAAATGCTACAATTTTATTTTATGAAAAAAATTCGCTTGGCTAGCACAAACATTGTTTGGTCCGTATAAAAGTCACATAATGTTCTCCTTATATAGAAGGTTAAATTTTAAAAAAAATTGGTAACTCCACTTTTCATATTTTTAAATAGCTTTAGTTCTATTGACCGCTTTCACTTAAATTTAGTATTTTGAAGAAAAAAATCTTTATAATTTAAACAAGATTTAGAATCTTTAAAAAAATTTTGAGTATATTTTTTTTCTCGGAAATTTGCATTTTTTAATTTTCACAGGAGTTACAACAAAAAATCGTCTGTCATTCTGCGATGCAGTCACACTAAAGTTGGATTTTCTAGAAATAGAATAATTTTTTTCTATCAAATGATTGGCTACATTTTGTAGGTGAAACCTTTTTCTTTCGTATTCAGAAACTCAGTATCTCAAAAGTTAGTTTTTTTATTATTTAAACCGAAGATAAAATTTTGTATCGCAATCCACAGCCTAGCCTGCTCTAGTTCGTGGGTAGTGTGACTTTCAGATTGGCAACTTCCACATATATTTCTTCTAAGCTAGATAACTTTTTCTCGTAAAAATTTTTTGGCCTAAGTACAGCACCGCACTTCCGCTCCAGAGTATTTTTGTATTATCTTAGCGTAATTTCAATTTTACATAATGTTTTTTCGATCTCCTGTAAAACTCCGATTTTTGTGGTAAAAACTTCAATTAAAATGAATAAATAATATTCAAATGAATCAGAAGTTCTGTGGTTCGATTCCCAGTGGAGCGAAAAGAGAAAGATCTTTTTTTCAAGAAAAAATTTAATTTTAATAACTTCATATTTCGTCACAGAGATATTCCACGATTGGAAGAGTGGAACCTGTCTGATTTAAAATTGACTCCATCGGGTTTCAAAAAATATTAATGATTTTTCTAGAACTTTACATTATGTTTATATATTTAACCAAAAATTGGTATTTTAAATCAAAAAATTATTAGAATTTGAGCAAGATTTAGAACCTTTGAACAATTTTGGATTGTGTTAGTATTTTTCGTCTCAAATTAAATCATTTCAAATCAATTCATTTCTTGTTTCTAATTCGGTTTCAAAGAATATTCTCCACTTGTTAACGACTCTAGGTTGTTTTGGCGTTTCACACTGGAATTCGGTGTTTTCGGTAAAAAAATTTTACATTTTCAAGAAATTTTCATATTTTTGTATAATTTTAGATTAAGCTCGCTGTTTACAGTGGAAATATCGACATTGGTTTCAATGACGCTTTACAATTTTGAAACAAATTAAGGTTGTGTTAACGTTTTTTTAAATCGAAAATCGTTTATTTAAAAAAGTTAAATTCAAAAACAATTTTAAATTAAAATTATTATTATATTTTAATTAAAAAATTGTTTTCTAGTAAAAATTGAATCTTCTATGGCAGTATTTCTTCTACTTTTCTGGTGTAATTAGAGTAAGAATGTGAAAATATTGAAAGAATTATTGCAAAAAATAGAGAAAGTATAATCGAATGATTTAGTTATGTATATTTAAATTAGGTTTCAAACCAGTTTTAAGGAATTATTTAAATTGTTTTCAGAGAGTTGCCACGTATTTTAGGTGATTTTATCATGTTTCATCCAAATTTTAAGGAACTACCATGGATTTTTAGGGATTTAAAAGGATCTTATGGGATTTATAAACATTTTGATTAATTTTATTGGTTTTCAAACTGTTTCGAGGATTTTAAGGAATTCCAAAGGATTTCAGGAGATTTAAATGGATTTTAAAGATTTTTAGGGATGTAAGCTATCTTTTTTGAAAAAATTTGATTGAGATATTAAATTTAATGTATATTCAAGGGATTTCAAATGATTTGTGCATTTGTGCAAATATAAAAAATTTCAAGGAATTTCAAAGATTTCTAGCAATCTACAGATTGTTTTCTTGCAGAAAAAATATTGTAAATATTAATACTTTTCTAACTGAATTTTTACGTTTTCCAATTATATTTAACGGATTCCAGAGGATTTTAAGAGATATAAAAAATTGCAATGGATTTGCAAGAATTTTTTAGTATTTGCAAAGAATCCAAGGGACTTTCAGTAAACTTTGGCAAATAAGTGCGATTAAATGAAATTTCAAGGGATTGCTAGCGATTCAAATGATTCAAAGGGATTTGAAGGTATTTCAGGAAATTTCCAACATTTCTGCGGAATTAAACCTTGCCTTTAGATATCTTTAATTTAATTAATTTAAGAAGTTTCAAGAGATTCCGAAGAATTTTAAAGGGTTTCTAAATATTTCTTAGGAATTCTAGAGAAGTTTAAAAAACAAATTTAATTTAATTGAATTTTAAGGAATTCTTAGTGATTCCACAGAAATCTGTGGAAACCTGTTTTAAAGAATTTTATGATATTTCAAGAAATCTCACAGGATTGAATGAATTTTCTTAATTTGCCAATGATTTCAAGGGATTTAAAATTATTTAAGGGATTTTGTAGGGTCTGCGATTACTTAAAAAAATTTTAAGGAATGCGGATTGTGGAATCGCTATTTTTTTATATTTTCATAAGAGATTATAAGAGGTCTAAAGTAAATCGTTCCTTTATATCTTATCTACTTTTTATAATAATTTCTTCAATATGTTTCTATTATTTATTCCTATTTTGATTATCCTATAATCGTTTTCTATATAATGTCTTCTATAATGAATTTCTTATAATCCATGGAAACTTTTGCAATTTCTTGCAATATTTTGCAATCCCTTGTAATCCCATGCAGTCTTGCAATCTTGCAATCTACTAGTTTATATCTTTAAATCCGAATCAGTAAAAATTTTAGTAATGCTATTAGTAGAATTGAGCCTGACTGCTAAATTAGCAATTTTATTATTTTATACTAAATGAAATGGTAAGATTTATGTTTACGTTGCTAAAGTAAATGTGAACAAAAAGTCAAGTATAAGCTCAAATTTATTTTGAAAATAGTGCTTAAATTAAATGGCATCTCTGGCATAGCGCAGGCGTATGCACGCTGCTGTTGTCATAATGCAGGGACTCACGCTCCTCTCGCGACTTTTCGTTTTTTGAAAAAGTGGATTCCGGCTTTAATTTATCGCAATTTAAATTATTTTTGTCATTAAATTATTAATTTTTGGGTCTCTCTAGTTTCTTTAAGATGGGTAAGTTTTAGCTTAATATTGAAAAATAAGTGAATAGTTTAAAGGCAATTGGGAAACTGTCCTTGAAAAATGTTAGGTTAACTAAAGTATATTTTCGGAAAAATGAAACATCTTCGAGGCTTACAGTGCGCAAAAATCAGTAGCTGGTTAGTATGGTTGTATGTAATTTGATATATCTTTCGTACGCTTTTCACGTTTCTTGATTGTTTCCACGTATTTAATAATTTATTATTTGATTTCAATCAAATAATCTTCATTGTAAAATCAATTTTCAAATGTATTCAAAACTACCGTTTATAATCATTATTAGCGATAAATTTACCAATTCACTTAGTAGTAGCGTTACCAGTTTCTACAGAAGATACTAGCATACTGAGAAAACTATATCGCATGAATTACAATAAATACCGTAATTCCTGCACTATATATCGCAATTATCGCATTATAATAGCGCAAAATCGTGATATCGTACATTGCAAGTTTTTACATTATATACCGCAATAATTGTACAATCTATAACGTAAGAATGTAAGTTTATTACTCTATCATATTGTATTTTTTGTTTTATGATCTCGCGAGTATTCGACTATAGTCAGCAAGCGATCACAGAAAAAATTAAAGATCAAGTTTACATCAATTCCAGCTGAAGGATTCACCGGAACAGAAATTAACCTTGCCAGATAAACTTGACATGAATCGAAGATAATTTCCGATTTTTAACCTTGCCTGGATAATCTTTCATCTTATAATCCATCCATTTTTATTCGAGGTGTAGCGACAATTACGACGCCAGCGCTATCCAGTGTCGTTGAACTTCATTAAATTTGAGAGAAATGGGGGTTCCCATCTGCCAGTTACATTTTGCGCTTTTGCTAAATTATATTAAATAAGTTCTAATTCGTCTACAATAATGGGATTTATTTCAGAGGAGATATATCAGTAAGTAAAAATTTTTTATGTGTTTTCTGTTGTTGATTCTACATGTTTTACCGAAATTTTCTTACGTCAGTGCGACGCAGTCGACGAGTTCAGAATTATTTTCCTAACCTCAGTGAAACTTTCGTTTGCAGGTCTTACCTGCAGACAATTTTTACTTTTTTCTGTGATTGTTTTCAATCTGGTGTTCCGATTTATAGCTCGAAATCACTCATACTCTGCCTTTTTTCCATTGCTGCTAAGGACGCTGTAGCAGACGACAGCAACAAAATTTAACTTCATTTTTTTCTGTGATATTAGTGCATTATAATATCGTACAAAGCTCCGGGACCTGATTGTATGTTATCGTTTTGCGCTTTCTTGCAATATAGAGGTTTTGCGATATCATTGTGCGATATCTTTTTCTCCGTGTAGTCTTGCGCGCACCACGGCGCGCGCCTATTTACCTTTTCAAGAAAAAGAATAAACCAAAAGCCTATCTTTTCTATGTTATACATATTTAATTAACGGTACAAAATATTAGTATAAAATAATACACGGAGAAAACAATATCGCAAGAATCGCATTATATACCGTAGGTACTGCGCTATATGTCGTATAATTATTACATTATAATAGCGTAAAATCGTGATATCGTACATTCCAAGATTTTACCTTATATTATTATTTTATTATATTATATATACGAGGGTTCTAGTAGTGGCCAATCGATATTAGTGCATTATAATATCCTAAAAAGCTCCGGAACCTGCTTGTACGTTACCATATTGCACTTTATTTCCATACAGAGGTTTTGCGATATCATTGTGCGATATATTTTTCTCCGCGTAGAAGGCACCAAGGGATGAGTTCTGTACCTGAAACTGTAATTCATATTTTATAATAGAATTTTAACAAATTATATATTTTTTGGTAGAAAATTAAATTGGAACTATTTTATTCCAAATGAGCTTTTTTATTGAAAATTAATTTACACCTAATATTGATGAATAGCATTTATTACAATTTTGTAACTCACGTTGATGATAGTCATATTCTTCAAATAATGAACTTTGCATTTTTAAACCACAATTCTTATAAATCAATTTAGCAAAATTTGTGCACGCACATTATAATAATCAATTTTCTTATAGGTAGAAAAACACACGTAATAAGCTTGTTGCCACTTGGTAAACTCTCCCCTGAAAATCTTGGTCAAGTCTCCCCTTTAAAATATTTCTTTAAAATTGAACTAATAATTATTATATTTCAAATTTCATAGAAATTAGTGGAATTATTTATTAAAAATAACACTTTAAACCAATAAATACTTCAAAATTTATCATGTGGGGTGAAGGTGTTGTGAAAAATGTGGTTTATGGAGGTAGATGGAGGGAAAAGGTGTTATAATTTTTGTACGGAAAGATAGTCTTTTGAGTGAAAAGTTTAAGGATTGGGACACATTTTTTGATTTCCTAACTGTCAATTCTTTATTTCTTGGAAATTCGTTTTTCTAGATGAAAAATTCATAGTTTTAGTGGAAAACTCATCTCTTTGGTTAAAAAATGTACTTTTTTTAATTCTTTTTTTTTCGGTAAATAATTGAATGTTTTGTGCGAAAAAGTAACTTTTCTACTTTTGGTTTAAATTCGAAAATTCGAAAATCCATATTTGCGGGTTAAAAATTCAACTACTTTGTTGAAAATTTGCATACTTGTTCGAAAATTCAACTCTGTTTAAAAATTTAAATAGTTTGTTAAAGATTAATTTTTTTTATTGAAAATTTGGCCATTCAGTTTAAAATTTATATTTGTAGGTTGGAAATTTAAGTATTTGGTTAAAAGTTCAACTATTCGGTTGTAAATGCAAATCTTTCATTGAAAAGCCAAATTTTTAACAAAGCCGTTTACACTGAAAATGAAAAAGTTTAATTTTCAGTTTTAAAAAATTAACGAATTTTCAACCGAATAGTTACATTTTCATCCAAACACCTAACATTTTAACAAAATAGTTAAACTTTTAGATAAGTGGTTAAATTTTCAACCAAAAACTAAAAAATATGACTATTTTAAAACAATAACAGCTGAATTGAACCAAAAACTGCAATTCAAGAAAATCTTTAAGTTTTTAACCAGAGATAAATTTTCAACTAAAATAATTAATCTTAACCAAAAAAGTTAATTTTTAAAAGGTCGTTTAACCTTAAAACAATTAGAGAAATGTTCAACAAAAAAGATTGGTGGCACGCCAGTTGGCCCGCGGACAATTGAAACGCGACAATTAATCTGCGACAATTAATCCGCGACAATTAATCCGCGACAATTGGTCCGCGCGACAATTGATCTGTTGACAATTGATCCGTCGACAATTGATCCGTGAGCATTCCATATCTTGATATCTGAGTTAAATGAAGTACGTCGGTTTATTGTTATTGTTTGTTGGTTTTTTTTTTCAATTGCTGTGTTATTAACGTTCTTAAGATGCCACTGAAGTTTATAAAATCACAACGGGGTGGTTTAATGTTGTTACGCGAAGGCCATTTGTATGCAAAGAAAAGTGTCAACAACACAAATGTAACATGGCGTTGCGTTGAATATAAGAAACGATCATGTTCCGTAAAAATTCACACAACAACCGATAAACGTACTGGTGATGAGTATTTTGATTGTACTTTTTTTTTCAAGCATGATACATGTCTGAGTTCCATCTGCTCGTTATTATTTATATATTTTATGAAAAAGGATTCTCTTTAAATGAACTTATGAGGATTGTGGCATGTTTTGAATTTAAAAAGTTTGGAGCATTTCCTCATAACAATCATTGTGACCAATGTCGAAGTATTACATACAACTTAAGTGGAATATTCCCCGTCCCCTTTCCAGATTCCAAGTATTTTCGCGGATGAATGGTCGCGGATCAATTGTCCACGGATCAATTGTCGCGCGGATCAATTTTCGCGGATCAATTGTCGCGGATCAATTGTTTACGGGCTAGTTGTCGTGCAGCCAAAAGATTAATTTTCAACCAAAGAAAGAAAGAATTTTGAACAAAAGAATTAAATTTCCAACTAAAATGGATGAATCTTTAGCACAAAAAATAGCCATTTTCACTGAATTAGTTTAAGATTTAACCAAGTAGTCGAATGCAAACAATTTTCAGTCAAGATAGAAAAAAAAATTCAACTAAATTGTTGAATATTTTTAAGACAAAATTTCAAAGAACTGTTCCTTTATATAGTTTAAAAATCAAGTAATTTGTTGAAAATTCTCCTTTTTTGTAAAACATTAATCTTATTGTTTAAAAATTAATCTTTTGAACATAAAATTTATTTTACAACGAAAAAAAAGTTCTTTTAAAATTTAATCTAAAAACAAGATAATTCCTTTCCTGATCGATTCAACGACTCGAACTGCAGAACCTACCTAATGTTAAATGGGTTCGATCTTCTTTAAAATAAATTTCATAACACTGTTTTTTGTTGTTGTTGAAAATTAATTTTTCTAACAGAAAATTCAATTATGATATTTTTAGTAGAAAATTAATTTTTTAAATTAAAGTGTGATCTTCTTTCGTTAAAAATCTAACTAATTGTTTAAAACTTTATGGATTCTGTTAGAAATTCGTCTTTTTTAGTAGAAAATTAATCTTCTTGTTTGAAAATTCATCTTGCTGATTGAGGATTTAACAATTTTTGGGACAATTCTTATTTTTTAAAAATCAATTTATTGAAGCGAAAATTTAACTTTCCATTTTTGGTTAAAAATTTTTTGATATTTTTAATTACAACCTGTTTTGGTAGAGAACTCATATATTTCCTTTTAATTACACTTATTTAAATTTAAAATAATTATATTACTTTTGGTTGAAAAAATTATATTTTTTTAGATAAAAATCACATATTTATTTAAAACTTTCTAGATTTTGTAGAAAATTCGTAATTTTTGGTAGTAAAGTAATATTCTTGGTTGAAATTAATATTTTTCATTAAGGATTCAGTTATATAAATAATTCCTTTTCAGATTGACAAAAACCAATTTCTTTAAAAGAAATTTCGATTCTACTATTTTTGTTGAAAATTGGTATTTCAAATTGAAAATGGACCTTTTTTTACTTAATAATTCAATTTTTTTAATTTTTCTGTTTTAGTGGAAAATTAATCCTTTTGGTTTAAAGTCGATCTTTTTTCGTTAATGATTGAACTATTTGGAAACAAATTCATCTGTTTTCATACTGCAGTATTTGGAAACTCAGAATTTTGTTGACAATTCGTCATTCTTGGTAGAAAAATAAACTTCCTAATTGAATTTTCATCTTTTTTTCGAGGATCTATTATTTTGCTAAAAATTCCTTTCTCTGCGAAAAATTAATTTATTTAAGAGAAAATTTTATTATACCATTTTTGATAGAAAAATGATATTAAAAAAAAAATGGATCCTTTTTTGTTAAAAATTTAATTTTTTTTTAAACCTCCTTTTTCAAGTAGGAAATTAATCTTCGCGGTTGAAAATTCGTCTTTTTCATTGAGGGTTCAATTTTTTTTTAATTCCTTCATAGTTAGTTAAAAATTAATTTATGCAAGATAAAATTGGATTATACCATTTATGCTAGAGAATTGATATTTGAAAGTGAAAATTGATCTTTTTTAGTTGAAAATTAAACCTTTTGTTTGAAAAAGCACATATTTCGATAAAAATTCAGCTTTTTGGTAGGAAATTAGTCTTCTTGGTTGAAAATTTATGTTTATGATTAAGAACAAAACTATTACGTTGCACATTCCTTTTTTTTTTGTTAAAAATTAAATTCTTTAACTGGAACTTTAACAATCCCACTTTTGGTGAAACATTGAAATTTCGAATTAATAATTGATATTTTTGTGTTGAAAATTCAAATATTTGTTTGAAACATCGTCTTTTTCATATAAAATTATCGTTCTTGGTTAAAAATGTATCAGTTTGTTTGAAAGTTCAACTATGTATTATCAAATTCATTTATTTTATTAGAATTTCAATTAATTTGTTGAAATTTAATTGTTTGTTGTTAAATATTAATTCTTTTAACTAAAAAGGAATTATCCTATATTTCTGCTTTTATATATTTATATTTTTAATTAAAAATTAATTGTTTCATTTGAAAATTTGTCTTTTTGGTAGAAAATTATTTTTCTTTGTTAAAATCTTATCTTGTTATTGAGGATTCAACTATTCTCTTGATTCTTTTTGTTTGTTAAAAATTAATCTATTTAAGGGAAATTTTAATTATATCATTGTTGGTTGAAAACTAATAGTTTTTTGTAGAGAATTAATGTTATGGGTAAAAAATTAATCTGTTTTTTATTATTCTTCACATAGGTGTCCAAATTCCATTTTTTGTCTTATATCAGAAAAAAACGTCTTGCATAATTTACTATAAAAAAATGTTAATCGCTGAAAAATTCTGCTATATAATTTGTAGAACCTGCCTGATTTTAAGTGAATTCTATCCTATTTTAAATACTTCTTATATAATTGTACTTGGATTGAAAATTGATTTAGTTGAAAATTATATTATTTGTCCGTTGGGATCATTAACTTCAAGAATACACGTGCAACGTTCCATTTCTGTCTAACTCACGGTGACTCACGGATGACTTTGTCGCACGCGTGTAGCTATCAAAGAACGAGCAATCGTGCCAATTTTTTCAATATTTTCCAATGCAGTCTAACCCATTGACGCCTCGTGTCACACGCATATAGCAATGAAATCGAGTATTGTGACAATCGAAATCGACAATATCGATTAGAGATGTTATATTAAGGATAGTTACTAATTCATTTAGTTGGTTATTCTTACGCTTTGAATTAGTAGATTTTTACTAACTAGCAATAACAGAATCAGCCTTATTTTAATAAGTAGAAAAATACTACCAATTAGTAGTTTTCTACTAATTCAGAATTAGAGAATACACCAACAATATGAGTAATGAAACCCTGTGAAGAAGTTTAGGGGATAATGTTTGCAAGATTAAAAAATTCAAATTTTTACTGTGCACCATCGCGTAGGCCTACGCCCCCATAAGTTTGGCTCCCCCTCATACGTACCCCAGATCATTGTCTAGCATTGGCTATTACAGTACAAGCTCATACGGGTGCAGCTGTTATGCTGCTTATATGTGCGAATAATCAATACTTGGCGACCAACGCTCAAAAAAGGGGTTCATGGAGAACGGACGCCTGTCATAAATGCGTTGGCTTTTATGTCAACCTGATTTCTCTCTCTCTCAGTGCTCAAGATTTTTTTTTATTCCATTCGCCACTTACAATAGCCGCCATTCATATGCACTTCATTTGCCACTTGCTTATACACACGACGTCTTCATCTGAGAAAAAGTCACTCAACCTCTGCACTCTGTACTTGCACCCTCAACAGTTTTTGCTTTCATTTTTATAGGCAATATTTAATATTTATTTCAGTGCTCTGGTTAGAAAATCCAATTTTAATACTTCTCGAGATCTCGAACGTTAAGCACGGACGGGTGCATTTTGCGCTCGGATGGGTGACCGTTCCGGATTCTGGCTTTAGGGGCCCGTCCATAAACTACGTTACCAATTTAAGAGGAAGGGGTATCAGTATAGAAGTAACGTTACGAATCCAGATAAAATTTAGTACGTTTCCTGGGATTATAAACTTGAACACATTTTGCCCATTTTGGGAAACATATCCTTGCTATGGTGCAGTTAATTAATAACTTAATAAATTTGAAAATCACTTTCTTATTTCAGGCATTACACTCACTCCCCTATTCCTCTCTTTTCCTTTTTTAAAGAAGAATTCTTCTTTGTGAACTGATTGATTAGAACCCATTAAGAAAATACAACTATTTTTAGTTGAAATGACTACTATCATATTTTTATTTTGAATTCATCTTGTTTGGTTAAACGTTCTTCTATTTGGTTGAACATTAATTTATTTGGTTGAAAATACAACTAGTTTGTCATTGAGTCATTTTTTTAAATTAAAAATTCAAGTAATTCTTAGAACCACTTCCTTTACTGTTAAAATGCAAATGCTTGGTAGAAAGTTATACTTTTTTTGGTTGAATTAAACTGTTTTTTATCTAAAATTAAACTCTTTTTTTGGTTGACATACCAACTACAAAATTGCTTATTTCGTTGAGAATTAATCTTTTGTTATAAAAAGCAACTATACTTGGTTTAAAGTGAAACTACTATGTGAAAAAATCATGTTGTTTTGGTTGAAAATTTAACTGTTTTGAAGACAATTGAAGGGCCACACTGTATACTCTTGCCCTTGTAGAAAATTTTGGTCGAATTCGACCCGAAAGTATACTAGGAAATAAAGTCAGTGCATACGGGCGTAAGTGCAGTGATCCCAGATCTGAAACGAGATGCGGTCCAATACTATGTCAGGGCTATGTCCGTGTGAATATAGTAGGAAACGCTGTAAATGACTGAGTTGCGCGCGC
>NC_046663.1:85498559-85514952 GCF_010883055.1 Belonocnema kinseyi
GCGCGCGCAACTCAGTCATTTACAGCGTCTCCTACTATATTCACACGGACATAGCCCTGTCATAGAATTGGACCGCATCTCGTTTCAGATCTGGGATCACTGTGTAAGTGCCACGATGCTTGCTGGCGTAATGCCATGCTTCAGATAGTGTTGTGTCACCACGGTGTCATTGATTTTCAGAGCACGTGTCGATTTTGGTTTTCTGAGGTTTTTCCGTCAAAAATGATGAATTCTTGGAAAGAAATAGTTGAAGCCTCGGCTGAAATAATGTTGTATCAACACATATTTTGTTTCCATGGAGTTCTATGTACATGAGTTTTTCTATTAACTGTTTCTCTATTCCACGCAAGCGCTGCGATCGAAAATTTAAAAATTGAATTCGGAATGAAATGTCGAAATAGTCCAGGTTATTTGCTTCCATTTATTTCGCATCTCTCTCAATTAACCTCTTAAGTTTACATATCTAAATCTAATTTAGAATTTTTCAAGGATATGAATAGAATATAACATTCGTTTAAGAGTGTCGACAAAAAATTTCAAAATTGAATTCGACAAATTTCAATTAATAAATGTTTAGTTTAGATTAGTTTAGATTATTTATAAATTTGGTCCTGCACATATTGTAAAAAATACAAATATAATTTCTCGTATTTTCTTTACAAGAAAGGAAAGAAAAATTGTTAATTATTTGTGTGATTGTAATTCAAAGTTTTATTTTATTTGATTATAAAAATAATTTAACCTGTATTTTTTAGTACAATTTCTGATCATTATTTATCAATTGTTTATTTATTTTATTATTTTTGAATATTATATTTGCTATTGACAATTCTAGACATTTTACTCCAGCCTCTTTGGCCATTTTATTTCTTCCTGCGTGACATTCTAATAAATTTAATTTTGTTCTATTACCTTTGTTCAAAACTTTAATCTTAGAATTATAGAAATGTACATTTTTGAATTATATAACCTTCAATATTTTGACATTTCTTTCCCAATTCAATTGTCGAATTTTCGATCACTGCGCTTCCGCGGAATAGAGACAGTTAAAAGAAAAACTGATAAGCATAAAACTCCATGGATAAAAAATATGTGTTGATACAAAGATATTTCAGCCAAGGCTTCAGTTGCTGCAAACATTACATTTTATGTGTCAAAATTTAAGCTTTTTGGTGCTCGTCGATCTTCGGCCAAGGCTTTCAAGCACATGCTTATATTTTTCAAAGCGCTCTTTCAGCGATTCAATAGACCTAACGAATAGCTCAACAGTACTTTCTTGTTCTTCTCTTCATTCCAAAATTTAACATTTACGAAACTTTTTATGTGTCAAAATTAAAGCTTTTTGGTGCTCGTCAATCTTTTACAAAGGTTTACAAAGGTTTTCCCGGAGAAGAAGGCTTCTTTCAGGATGTTTATTTCATGGGTCGATAAAACCTAACAGTAACTGGAAAATTGTTTGCCTTTTTTTGTTAAAAATAATTTGTGTGAAAGATAGACAGTTTTTCAGCTCTCCTGTAAAATTCAGGTTTTGGCACTTATGCCCTATGCAGTGTGCCCCTTCAATTCACCTTTTTTGCTTCAAAATTTAACAAATTTCTTGAAAATTTATGTATTTTTTGTTGTTGAAAATTAATCATTTTTGCTATAGAACATTAAGCTTCTTGGCAGTATAGCCCATCCTTTTGGTTTAAAATTGAAATATATGGTTAAAAATTAATATTTATACCTGAAATTCACCTATTCGTTTTTTGATTGAAAATTCAACTCTTTGTTACAAAATAATACAATGAGTTGGCTTATAAAATTAATAATGTTTGTTGCAAATTCATCTTTTTGGTACAGAATTAAAATATTTTAAAAATAATTCTTCTCTTTGTTTTGTTTGATTCATCTGGTTGACATTCTTATTTGGGTAAAAATTAATCTTTTAGGTAGAAAAGTCATATTTCTAAGGTGAAAATGAACTTCTTTGTTAAAAATTCATCTGCGTGTTTAAATATTTAACAATTCTTATGACAGTTTGAATATTTGGAAAAATAAAAACTATTTAGTGAAAAATTATCTTCTTTTTTATTAAAATTGATATTTTCGAGTTGAAAATTCAACTGTTTAACAGATAATTCGCCCTTTTGAACTAATTTGTTAATTTTTAAAAAGTCTATTTTCTTCGGTTGAAATTGAACTTTTTATTGCAAATTCGTCTTGTTTAAAAATTAATTTTTTATCTGAAAAATTAAATATTCCAGTTATGGCTTAAAATTTATACTTTGTAATATAAGTTGAAAATTCAACTCTTTTGTAGCAACTCATGTATTTCAGTGAAAATTCATCTTTTGAATTAAAAATTAATATTGTTGTTGTTGAAAAATCATCGTTTTGGCTGAGAATTAACGCGATTTTTTTAAATGCATTTTTTCCCTTTAATCCAAC
This sequence comes from Belonocnema kinseyi, assembly GCF_010883055.1. Taxonomy (NCBI): domain Eukaryota; kingdom Metazoa; phylum Arthropoda; class Insecta; order Hymenoptera; family Cynipidae; genus Belonocnema; species Belonocnema kinseyi. The sequence goes on from NC_046663.1 coordinate 85,500,990, forward strand.
TGGTTAAAAATTCTGGGTTTCATTTTCATATTTTCGGGTGCAAAATTTAATTGTTTTGTTAAGACATTATACTTTTTTGTGTAATAAGAGTATGGTTTCCGAATGTTCTCATGATATCACGTTTCAGGTTTGAGGTTAAAGGGACAATGCCTGCGCAGAACAATACGCATGGTTCGAAGTAACAAACGCGCTTGCGCGCGCATTTCTCGTGGACAATGAAGTGCACTTTACCGACCTTGGCCCGATAAGAGTATAACGTAGACGTAGAGTAAATAAAATTATTCTACTCTAGTATTATTAGGGTGGTTCAAAAACCCCGTGATTAGCGTTAAGTAAAATCATAGTTTACGAAAGTCTTTAGCATGGAAGTATTTGTGCAGTTAATTTCTTATTTAAAAATAATAGTACTATACACATAGAGGACTTAAACGAGTGAGAAAACTTCAAAAATGTGTCAGATTGAGTTAGGTGTAATAAATTATGATTTCTTGAGGCTCAAACTATCTATAGCAACTCTTAAAGAGATATTGAGAATTCGTAGTAGAGGATTAGTAGATGAAAGGTCCATTGTCTAAAATGGGTTCTTAGTGTTCTTCCTGAACTGCCAGGTCTAATGGCAAGGATGGTGACTGTTGCATTTATCAAACCATATTTTGGAGGTCCAAATTCAGTAACTCCACAAATTTTATTATTATTGGAAAATCATCTGCTAAGCTAAATGAACCGTGCGATTTTTGTTTGAAAAAATGCGCCTTTCTGCTACATTTTGAAGAAAAATGCGTTTAATCGACGTTTTATGTTTTTCTCGGATGTTCGCTATTTCGCTATACTTATTTTAAGGTTTAATCGCTATGAGACTTTTAAAATTCGAATTTTAAACTAGAAAAAATGGTACCATTTTAATTGAGAACATTAAAAATGTAATCGATTAATTTCAAATTCAATTAAAGTCTTCACACTCTTTTCTCTATTCCCATTGTTCCACTTTTTTAAATAATGTCAGGTTTTCCTCTGTTTTCAAGACACTTTACCTTTTTCTCGATTTTTTCGCTTAAATGCGCCCTAGATTAATAGAAACAAATAAAAAAATCCAACTATTTTTGGTTAATAGTTCATTCTTTTTGGTTGAAAATTGGATTATTTGGTTAAAAATATTCATCTTTTTTGGTCGAAAATTTAAATATTTTCTTGAAAATTTGAATTTTTAGATAGAAAATACTCTTGTGCTTGGAAATGCACTTTTTGTTGAAAATTTAACTGTGTTCTCATAAATTCGTCTTTTTAGCATAAAATTCAACTACAGTGAAACTCTACTTCCGTGTGGAAGTAATTCCTGGCAGACTGGACTTATTCTAGCGCCAGTACTGGATTATTCGTGGCTGTCTGTTCACGCCGAATTAGATTGGCGCTCTTTTGGCGCCATCTATATTTACTAGATAGAAAAATCGATCACGCAGTTCTATGTAGACCCGCTAATGTCGCTAGCCAGAATTTGACATCACATTAATATAAAAATTCCGTCTAAAATCTAGCTTGGCTCTAGAAAGTACTTCTATTTGGACTTTGAAAAAGAAGGCGACATTAAAAAATGAATTAATAAAAGATAAAAAATTACATTTATTGCATATAATCACTCCACTTTTAAAGATTCACCAGTCTTACGTAACGTTGCCGCAGTGCTCAAATCAAAGGAAATAGAAGAAATAAAGTTGCCTATGTTGTCAGTGCTGTCTCATAGTGCAGATTTGTTAATATAATTCATCACTAAGTATCGATTGATCTGACGAACTATACATTGTTTATTGGTAAAATATTGAATGAAAGACAAAGCTAATATAAAAAATTATTGCTGAATAAAGTAGTACTAAAGCAGTACTTATGTACATTAAAATGACATATTTCCTAACCTCAAATATTATACAGTGCTGCTAACAGCACTCAACATTAATCATGCAATGCAATTTCAAAAATGCTACCAAAAAAGTTGGCAACAATAACCGAAACCGGATTGCAAGAATCAGGTGTTCGCCATGCCACCATTCAGTGTTTCAGAAACGTTTCGTTTAGCGACCACGAGGTTTGAAGTTTTCCAGATTCTTTTTCGACGTAAGCGACGTAAGGGCGTTAAATCAAGACCCAACCTGAAAACTGGATTTTCTTATTTTACTCCATAAATACTAGAATTACATCTTCTCTAGATAATCAGGGCTTAGTCCTCTTTTTAATTAAATCTTTATTCGGAGTAGAACATTGGCTAATTCCAACAGTTTTTGTATAAGTTTTTTTTTTATTCTAACCCCAACATTTGAAAAAAAACGTCTGACATAAAAGCTTTTGAAATTAACCATTTATTCACTCCGAATAAAAATGTGATTCAATGCAGGAATAGGCCCTAATTATTTAAAAAATATGTAATTCAAGTATTTATGGAGTAAAATGAGAATTCAATTTTGAGGTTGGCTCCTGGTTCCGCACCATTTACAATCAATATTTTCTTTTTTATCAATAATATTTAGAAACATTCTGCCAAAAAAGCACATACGAACTATATTCCATTTTTCTTACAGAAATCGGGAATTTTTTTATATTCTCAATGTAGCCCATAATGCTTTTATGTCAGGAATGATTTCATTATAAAAATAAGTATTAAATTTGCAATCTAGGTAGCATCTAGATCTACTAGATTTTACTAGATTCACTAGCATGCACCAGTAACGCTGGTGTAGATAGCAGCTAGTCGATTGTAGCGTTACATTTGCGCACCGCCCCAGCATCGTTTCTCGCGATAGCGCCAGGCGAGACGTCGATTCTCGGAAGGGCTATTGAAGGGTTTCACTGTATTTGGTGGAAAATGCTACTATTTTTGGTTGCTATTTGATCTCTCATTTGAAAATTCGACCATTGGGTTGAAAATTGAATTATTTTGTTTAAAAGTAATCTTTTTTGGTAAAAAATCAACTGTTTTATCGTTATCGCCCTATTGTTGAACCTTTTATGACCCAACAGTAAAGACTTATGAAGTTTAAAAAAAAGTGGTTTATTCTGTTAACATGAGCAATTTTCTTTTATATTCAAAATACAACAATACTATATTTATAGTTACATTGTTCGCATATTTGAGATGCATTTGAGAAGTTTAAAAAAACTTGTATGTTCTGTTTATATAAGAAAAACTTTGTCTCGTATTAGGAATACTGCAGCACTACATCTGATATATATGTTCGCGTCCTCGAGACACGTTTATTAATATATTGACGTACCTTCTATGACCTCTTATCTCACCTTTTATGATCCAGGTTCAACTGTGATTTTGTGAATTCCGTATATTATTTATTTTAAACAATCGTTACAAAATTTATTTAATATTACTTCTGGTGGATATAATCGATTCAATATTTTTCTTTCTTAATAACTATCGATTAAATAATTGGTTATTCTACAAAAAGGTTATTTAAATAATAATTTTTTAAATTCCCCAATTAGATTATTAGATTTTTTGAAAAAAAGTAGGGTTCTCCTTTGCAAATAGACAGCCATTTTTAAAAGCATTAACGATCCTTAGATCACTTAGAAGTGAGGATAACGGTCGAGCACAAATATGATGACTTCAGCAGCTGGCGTTAGTGGTTGAGTCAGGGCACGTGGCACACGTCACCTACACCAATACAACAATCATATATAATGTAGACTCCGTTATCAATTGGCTTTTGATATTTACGGTTCGTTACATGTTAGGACTCTTGTCGGGACTAAATTTAAAAAGAAAAGGATTTTACTATTATAGTAATAGAGAATTACACAGTTCGGGGTTGCTTGGATTGAGTTCAACCCGAAAGAGTTTATACCTATTGTTTTTGTCGCTTTGTAATTTGGCATAGACAAAAATGATGATCTAAACTCCAAATATTTTTGCATATCCGGGACCCATTGAAATTTTGGAAAAAGTGTGGAAAATTGCAGCTTTTAACAATTTTAAAAATATTTCTTTACTGCGAAGTAATATACTTTAAATTGACCTCAACAAAAATTGGAGTGCATCAAATTCCTTGTAAAAAAAAAAATTTTTGGTCTCATATGTTTAAAGCAAAACTTAATTTCTGGCTAATCTAGAAGAAAATGTTACATCTCTCATACGTCCGAAGTTATAGCGTGTTGAAAAATATCTAAGTTTATGAAAGTTCGTTAAAAGTATGTTCTTCTTTAAATATCCAGTTTTATAGTACTGGGTTTTATGTGTTAAAAGTTGTCGTTATAATAATAATTTGTTTTTGCGCTCCTGACTGTTTACGTTCGGAGTCCCTTGATTGGTCACTGGAAATGCCACCGCAGACCATGCCCCAAACCGTGCACAAATCCAGGTCATAGTGTATCTATAAAAATCGAGGTCATCAGCTCTTAAAAGATAGGTCATTTTTACGGATATATTTAAGGACGTATGAGAGATGTAACATTTTTATAGATTTGCTTCTAATGCCTTCTTCAACTAAAAATGTGATACTTTTTGTCTACAGCGCACAGTAAATATGGATTCCACAGAAACTGAAATTAAATTTGTTTTGCCCAATTAAAAAATATATATAAATTCCGTGGACTGTATATTCTAAAGTTCATGAGATAAATATTTTTTTATAGTTATAGGGAAAATGTAATGCATTTAAATTTTTGTTCGGACAAATTGATGCAGTATGCTCTGGAGTAAAGAAATGTTTTAAAAACTTATAAAATCTGTAAATTGTCTCACTTTTTCCAAAATTATCATGGGTCCCTGATGTTCAAAGATGTTTAACGTTTAGGTGGTTATAAACGGATTTTCGGGCATTTGCAAACATTTCAACTAATCTTAACATATTTCATTGGTTTCTAAGAGATTTAACAGTATTTCCATGGACTCCAAGGAATTTCGAATTATTTCAAGGGATTTCAAATTATTTTAAAAGATTTAAAAGAATTCCAAAGATTTCTGGGTATTTTAAGGAATTTTAAAGATCTCAAGAGATTTTAACAATCTCAAGGGATTTCGAAGAACTTTTTAGGATTTATAGATTTTAAGATATTTCTTTTGAACTTTGAAAAACAAATAAAATTAAAGGATATTTCAAGGGGTTCAAAGGCATTTCAAAGAATTTTACAAGATTTAGAGGACTTTAATAAATCTCTAAGAATTTCAAGGGATTTCAAAGATTTTTGTAGGGATTTTAAAGATTTTGCAAGGTTTCAAGGTGCTTAAAGGAATTTCACAAGATTAAAGGACTTCGATAAGTATCTTCATAATGATTTCAAGGGATCTGGAATATTTCTAGGAATTGAAATTGTTTTCAAATGACATTAATGAATAAATTTAATTTTATTTATTTGGTGGTGACTATGTGTACCGAAATATCGGTCCAAATAGCTATCAAGGGATTTCAAAGAATTTTGTAGGCATATAAAGATTTCAAGATATGTTTACACTCTACTTTGAAAAATAAATTAAATGAAGGGAAATTTCAAGGGATTTCTAGCAATTCCAATAATTTCTAGGTATTTTAAGGTATTTCGAGGATTTTAAGGGATTCCAAAGGATTTTAAGAGATATGAAATTTTTAAGGGATTTCAAAGAATTTTGTAGGATTTAATAAGATTTTAAGGTATTTTAAGGTATTCCAAGCAAAAATTAACAAGATTTTAAGGATTTTCAGAAATCTTCACGGCTCTAAGGAATTTGGAAAATGTCTAGGTATTAAAATTTTTTTTAATTTAATGAATATATTGAATTTATATTCCATGGATGCAAATGATTTATACTTACTTTTTAAAATCGATTTTTAAGTCTTCCAAACATTTCAAAGTGTATCCTAAGGGATTTTAAATAATTTTGTAAGATTAAAACCGTTCTTTCGAGATTTTTAACTTATTTTAAATGGTCAAGTTATTTTAAATGATTTCTGCTTTACGAAATAAACTATGTTTTGTATCTCAGCGTCCTGAACACATTTGACAGGGGTTTGAAAGATTTTAAGGAATGTCAAAGAATTTCACAAGATTTAAGGTATTTTATAGAACAGCTCCAACTATTTTAAATATTTTAGGGGATTTTACCAATTTCCGTGAATTATTTTGGGATTTACAGATGAACAACTACAAAATAGAAAGAATTAATAAAAATATTAGCCAAGGGCTTCCTGTTTCTGAGAAAAATTCAATAGAGTTTTTTAAATTTTGAACCTTCATGGCATGCATGATTTCCACTAACATAAATTCAGCTATTTGTCGTACATATTTACGGGGTTTTCAGACCTTTGAATTAGAATCCAAAGTTAAAATGTCAAAATTCAAAATAGCGGATCTAACATTTTTTGTAAAGGGGTAAAAAAATATATTGAAAAATTGCAGATATTTTAATATGCATGTGTTGACATAGAAAAAACAAAGAAATAATTACCCACAACAAATTTTAACCTTTGTTCGTTGCTGTGATTGATAGTCTTTTGTTCATTACTTTAGCATGAGGTTGAAGCGAAACGAAATTTTAATAAAGGGAACAATAATGACTAATAACCTCAACTAACGTCTTCAAGAATCCTTAAATATGATAAATAGTCAAATTAACTATGGTGGAAATCATCCATGCCATGAAGGTTTAAAATAGAAATTTCAATTGCATTTCTCTCGACAACAGGAAGTCCTCGGTTAATTTAAAGCATGGATTCAAATTTGGAATGAAAAAATTTATTGATAAAAGAATGTGTGTGTGTGTATAGCATATTAAATATAATATCTGGGCACCCACAGGAATCAATAATCCAAATTTTTAAAAACTGCAACTTGAACCTGCAGCTTCAAGTTAAAAAATATATTTTTAAGTCAATTCGTGTGGTTTCTATATTCTTTAGTTATTCATCTGTATATCCCAAAAACATTCAATCTTTTACCTCATTCCTATCAACATTTTTACGGTTTTGTCACGGAATTTTTCACCTTAGCCCACTGTGCGGCCTCTTACAATTTTGGTCTTTAAAGGTTAATGATCAGGGAAAATGAGAAATTAGTCAGGGTAATATCAGGAAATTAAAAAATGAAGTCTTGTGCCACCCTGCTTTTGTATGTAATTCACACAATTTGTTTTTCACCTTTATTATAGTACTTTGCTTAGGCTTAGGTAGTATCTTTCTGTATCTTACCTAGAAAAAGAGGCCATTTACCACCTCCCTATCCTAAATCTTGGGTTGAAACTTGAAACGCCTTCTTATTAACTGGTTCCTTCTTTTAAATCTCCACTTTACAGTCTCATTCTCACAGAAATATGCAAACCAGGTGTGGATTTTGGAGGAGTGAGATGGCCCAAGATTGTAAAATCTTAGGGTAATTGAGGTACAAGTTGAAAAGTGTTATTCATCATAGTAGTATTATATTCACAATTCAAACGAAAATAGAAAAAGACCTCTTTTTCGTTGTTTTGAAAATTGTATAATAGAAGGTGTATTGTAGAAAGGAGCTGGATCCTAAATCATGAAGTAAAGTTTAACTTAGGTTTAACTTTAGGTTAATGAGAACTCAGGGGCCTTCCATAAATTATGTCAACAATTGGTGGGTGAATGCCAGTAGAACACTCTTTCCCCTGTATTCTCTTCTTTTTCTTCTTTTTGAAGAATTATTTTTTTCTCTGTTCTTATGAAACTTCAGCTTTTTTTCGTTTTTTTTTAAAATTTTTTTTTATAAATGCGAACTAATTTCATAGAACCCAATAAGAAAATCCAACTGTTTTTGGTTGAAAAGTCATCATGTTTGGCAAAAAATTCAACAACGTGGTTGCAAATTGTTTTACTTTGCAAGTTTCTTTTAGGTTAAAAAATCATCTTTTGGGTTGAATTTTGAAAAATTTTATTGCAAATTTTTTTTCTTCAAATTTTATAATTATAGTTGAAACTTCAACTCTTTGGTTGAAAATTTAACTATTTTGTTATAAATTCGTATTGAAAATTGAATTACTTGATTTTTTAAATAAAAATCCTTTTTGATTGAGAATTTAACTTTTTGTTTAACAAAAAAAAATATTGATTCAAACTTAAACTACTTTTTAAAAAATAAATAATTTTTTATTTGAAAATGCATAATTTCAGGTTGAAAACTGCTTTATAGAAAATTCGTCTTTTTGGAATCAAAATTTAACAATTTGGTAGAAAATGAAACTATATGTTTGAAGTTGAAGTTTTTGTTGAAAATTCATATTTTTGGTTGAAAATTAAATTATTTTATAAAAATTTACCTACCAGATGACAACTTAATTTTTTTCTTGAAAGATCACATTTTGGCGCTGAAAATTCAACTATTTTGTAGATAATTTCTCCTTTTTTGGCTTCAAAATGTAACAGTTGTGTTGAAAAATTATTTATTTTGTTTAAAATTCGTCGATTCTCGACTATTTGGTTAAATAATCATATTTTTTGGTTGAAAATTAAACTGTTTGATTGAAAGTTTAACTCCTTTGTTAAAAATTAATCTTTTTAAGATTCACGTCTTTATAAGTTGTAAATTCACTTCGAAAAAATGAATATTTTTGTCCGAAAATTTAACTATTTGGTTAATAGTTCAACTATTTTGTGTAAAATTGGTCTCTTTTGCATGAAAGTTCAATAGTTTGATTGTTAATGTAACTCTTGCGTTAAACATTATTTTTTGTTTGTTGAAAATTGAACTATTTGGTTGAAACTGAAATATATTTCGACTTGAAATCTTAGATATTAAAATTGTTTTATATCGAATTCAATATGATATTTACATGACTTTTATTTGAAAGAATTGTTCCCCTATTATTTCTATATTTTCCCGAAAAATCATCCGATTTTCCTTGTTTTGAGAGATACAAAACTACGGTCGTCAACAGGGGGGGGGGGGTAAAATATAGCCCAAAATTGGTAAAGTTGTTTATGGATGACCCTTTAAAGACTGTTGTTGCAAATTTAAATACCTTCTAGGGAAGTTTAAAGTTTAAAGATCTAGGGACTGTCCTTTAAGAGGCTTGTTTATGTGTCTCGCAGATGACCCATCCTTTTCTTTGTACCATAAGTCTGTACAGACTATAGTGAAGTTTATGGCGTTTATGCTCCTCAATTGAGCCTCCTGACACCAAGTGACTATGGATATAATGTCCAAGGTACTCAACTGCAATACACTAGATTTTAGAATAGACTCAAGTGGCAAATTCGTGACAAACCCGAGAATCTCTTCAGGTGCACAGCAGGTTGCAAGTTGCATGAATTCGCACTGGTTACCTGCACTAAATAGACAGGCGACCTCGTGGTTACCTCGAAGCTTAAAGGTTCTGACAATTCTCTAACAACACTCGACATCCTGATGCTGTAAGACCAATTCTGAATTTTTATTTAAATTTAAGATCGAAATGAAATCTACTTTCTTACGAATAATTTAATGCAAAGAAATCAGTACACAAAAAGATTTACAATTCAAAAATAGATCTCCAAAAAAAGTAAAAACCTCCCTTTCGGCTCATAGACATTAGAGAAAAAGAAATATCAAAGGAAAAAGGGGAAAAAAGGAAAAGTCAACCAAAACCAACCTCTCACTTTTTCCTTATACTTTCTCCGTCTTTTTTATACTACTAGAAACTAGGGAACCAACATGTTTCGAGATTAATTTAGATCTCCTTATCAGGCATTATTTACAGGGAAACTGCAAGGTTTGATTAATAAAAACGCATGCTAAATAAAACTCACATAATACCTACAATTAAAACGATAGATTGTTTTTTTTTCTACATTCTCATCATTTATGATTAAGAAAGTATTAGAATTGTCGGAAATTTGACATCACACTTTTTCAACGGATCTCCACGTTTCGAGACCCCCTGAATCCGAAAATCAGGTTTTCACGATGGCGTCTGTCTGTCTGTCTGTCCGTCCGTAAACACGATAACTCTCGAAAAAATTAACGAATCAAATTCATCTTTGGCACACTTTTTTAGGTCCTAAAAGAAAGGACGAGTTCGTAAACCAGCCATTTTTGATGAAAATTAAAAAAGTGAGCGCATTTTGAAAATTTTTGAGACCTTTTTTTTTTGAATTTGAAAATTCTATGTACGGATGTTTATAGCATTAAAAAGAACAAACAATTTATCATAATGACTTTTTTTGATAAAATGAAAATTCTTAGAGTTATAGCGTTTTCAAAATTTATTTAATCAACCGAAAATGAAAATTTGAAGCCAAAAAACGCACGATACGAAAAAAAGTCAAGAGAAGAAAAATATTTATTTTTAAAAGCTCTAAAAGATTATTATAACAAATTTGTGGATTTTCTTAAAAAATCGAAAATTCAAATTTTGATTGCACAAAAAATAATGGAAAATAAAAAATTCCATTTTGTGGACAAACTGTGTAGGATACGAAAAAAGACGAATTAACAAAACTGGTTATCCCAAAAAAGATCTACAACTTCATTAAGAATCACCTCTTGATATGACACCTACTTTTTGTTTTTTTTTTCGTGAAAAATAACGTTGAAAAAATAAAATAAAAAAAATGTGTGGAAAAACGACGAAAGTTACGAGAAAAAAAAAGATTTAACAAAATCTTTTTACAAATATCGGTCGGAAATCGAGCGCGCAGCGCGAGTATCACGATTAGAATGTGTACCTCAAAGCCTACAGAGCTTTGAGAAACTTAATCTTTGACTATACTTAATTAAGTAGACAATTTAGAATATGAAGACGCATATAAATACTCCCATCTAAAAGAGATGTTTTTGATCAAGTTTTTTTCAAGCATTCTAAATGCAAAGAATAAATATCCGAGCGCGAAGCGCGAGGTTCAACCGTCGTGCGCCCTAGGCGCGATCAAACTTACGAGCGAAGCGAGCTGCGCGCGACGATAATGTGCCCGCTGTGCGGGCAGCTTTTTTTAACTGACTTTGTCTAATTTTGCATTCGTTAGTGAAAAAATGGATAAACGTATACAAATTATTTTTTATAACAAGAATAAAGAAACAATTTTGAATTTAAAACTAAGCTGATCCCATCTCTTGTTTTGATAAATAAAGAAACATCCCTGATATTTTAACCGGTCCTCCAGAAGTCGTGACTTGGAACATCACACTTCGTGTATTTCGATTTATTAATTTATTAATTTATTTCTGTGTTATAGAATTTTAAAAAAATTAGAAAAGATTTAAAAAATGTTTCCAATATGGTTCATTTTCTTATAATTTTGAGAGACTCTTAAAAATTGTGTCGTCATGACTGTGAAAAAATATAGGATTATAATGTTTACATTAATACATGGGGCGTTAATTTTTTGCAATTTTTAATTCTTAATATTTATTTTAATAGATCGTTTCCTTGAAATTGACTAGAATGAGGAAGAGAGACCGATATTAATGAAGCATCGATTAAAATATCAGCAGGGATGTTTATTTATTTAACAAAACAAAAATTGGGATCAGCTTAGTTTTTTCTTTGAAATTATTTGTTTATTCTTCTTATAAAAAATATCTAGTGTACGTTTGTCAAGTTTGTTCACTTATGAATGTAAAATTAGACAAAATAATTTTAAAAACAAATATCTATGGTTTTATCTGCAGGTATTATGTGAGTCTCAATTAGCATACATTTCTATTAATCAAGCCTTGTAGTTTTCCAATAAATAATCCCTGATAAGCAGATCCAAATTGGTCTGAAAACATGTTGGTTCCTTAGAAGTATCAAAAAGACAGATGAAAAAGGAGAGATTGGTTTTAGTCGTCTTCTTTTCTTTTTTGCCTCTTTTCTTCCTTTGATATGTATTTGTCTGTAATGAGCCGAAGAGGAGATTTTTTTGGAAGTCTATTCCATGATTCGTTCATATCTTCAAGGTTTGCTTATAGATATTTTTTTAAAGAGTTGTTTTAAGTGAGACTAATCAATTTTTCACTAATCAATTTTTTTCTTTCCCTATTAGGAAAATATAATAATCTAAATCAAAATAATAAAAAAGTGTTCCTAAGATTCTTGAATTTTTGAGAGAAAAAGGCGAATTATTTACAAACTAGTTGAATTTTTAAACCAAAAAGTTTTATTTAAAAAAAAAAAACATTTTTAGCCAAGGCAAATAACTTTCCGAGAGAGTCGTCTTGGGTTTGTGTGTATTTGAATTTTAAACTTATCAGGTCAATTTTCAAGACAAAAAGACGAATTCTTTCGAAACCAATTGAATTTTTCAACAAAGTTTATTTTCAACCAAACTTAAAATTGCAACATTTTTAAAGTTTGAACTGAAAAATTAATCATTCTTCCAGTATTGAAATTTTATTATGTGTTATGTCTTCATGGTTATTTATATTGTTTATGGACAAGTGTTTAAGAATGGCTCTCTTCGACGAAGAGGGTGTGGATCTCCAAACAGTAAGGGTACGAGGGTTAGCGTTCGCAGATGATAAGGTTGTTATGGCAGAGTCTATCGAAGACTTACAAAGAATGTTGAATAAACTAGCATGGGCCTCAAAATTAACGCAAATAAAACAAAAACAATGGTGTTCGAAGGAAAGAGTGAGAAAACACTATGCAATATTTTATTAAATGATGAGAGTTGAACAAGTTGATAAGTTCGTATACCTTGGTAGCTTATTTACTAGGGACGGGAAGATAGGTGAGGAATTAGATAGACGAATAAATGAAGGTAAGAAGGTTATTGGTAGAGCAGGTCCCCTTATCAGAAGTGAAAATATAACAAATAAAGCTAAAATGGCAATACATAATTCCATATTTGTACCGACTGTACTTTACGGTAGCGAGACATGGACTTATCAAGAAAAAGATAAGAGTAAAATTAACGCAATTGACATGAGATTCATGCGCATAATATGCGGGAAAACCCTGATGGACAAAGTAAGTAACGAGACGCTCGTAGACACATGGGAAAGAAATCGGTTAAGATGGTTCGGGCATGTTGAGAGAATGCCAAATGAACGACTAACGAAACAAGTGTATCAAGGTAAAGTAAATGGCAGCTTGTCCAGAGGTAGACCGCGGAAAGAATGATTAGAATGTGTGAATGAGACCCTAGTTAGAAGAGACATAAGAAGTCACAGAAACACGAGAGCCTGCATGAAAAAATGCATGGACATAAAAAAGCTAGAGAAGTATGTCAGGACAGGAAAGTATGCCGGCAAATAGTTAATAAAAAGAGTGTCAGTAGAGTGAATGACGCCTGAAACAAAAGACCTTGGCTGCTAATGGACCCAAGTGGGGAACCTTAGATAACGACTTCGTGAGGTTCTTCGCTTGGGGTGATTGCTATAGAGATTGATCAGCAACCTGGGTCGGAGCTGTGTTGCGGAACGAACGTGTTATTTACTTAAATAGCACGAGAATTCTGCATCAATCTGAAAAATCTCTATCCCTTCCACACACTACTCCTTTCCCCTACCGAGTGAGTCACGCCTACCACGAAAGGGAAATGGCTTAATGGTGTAATAATAATAATAAAAAAATAACTTTCCTATCGTAAAAGATACATTTTCTACTAAAGGAAATACAACAAAACAGAAATAGTAGAATTTTTTACCTCATAATATAATTTTTGAACAAAAAATATGAACTTAAAAAAAAAAGTTAAAATTTCAACCAGGCTGTTAGAATTTTTAAGCAATAAAGATAAATTCTCAACAAAAAATGTAATAGTTCAGACTTTTAGCAAAAACGATTTTAATTCGAAATACAAAACAGTTGAATTGAACCAAAAAAATAGTTTTCAACGAAACAATTGAATCCTTTGTCAAGCCAGTTAAATTTTCAAGCAAACAGTTAATTTTAGACAAAGCAGTTCAACTTTCAACCAAGTAGTTGAATTTTCGATAAAAAGAGGTTACTTATTGACAAAATACACGGAGAGAAATGGTTTTTGAAATCAGGGTAATAAGTACATGGTCACATAGTAAACACGTGCATTAACTTGTGAATAGTAATAGTAATAAGAAATTCTTTCAAAAAATG
>NC_046663.1:85515052-85535998 GCF_010883055.1 Belonocnema kinseyi
TTTTAAGAAAGTTAATTTATACCAAATTGAAAATTTTCTATTTTGCTTTTTCTCCAACCGAGTATACAAGAGACCGCTCTCTTTCAAATTTCTTAAGGAACTTGTAAGTAAAAGACAAGATAATGTGGGGGTCCGCTTGCGATTGCGTCCTGTCCGAGAGTCGTTAAAAATCGTCCTGTTTAAAATTCTTATGATATTAAAAAAGGATGTGAGAGTTGAAGTTGATATCTTACAGAGTACTAATTGTAATCTAGGCAAATTAATAATACTACATTACAAGGCAAATACTTCTTTGTAGTGAAAGTACTTTGGGCTAATCTCGCAATATTATATTATGCACTTAGGGGGATAAGAGAAACTTTTTCAACGAGTGTATGTTTTTAGTAGGAGTCGGAGGCAAACGCGTAGCGCGAGTCGAAAATGAGTATTAAAAACGTACACAAGTCGAAAAAATCCGTCTCTCCCTTGGCGCATACGATATTTTTTTATAACAAATGGATGATTTTAAACATTTCTCGAATTACAGACAGGATTTCAGCCCATATTAGATTTCAAATAAAGGAAACATGATTTACAGTAATTTGAAAGGTAACATATGGTAACTTACCATAAATTGTCCAAAATTCAATTTTAAACAATTTTTTAAATTTCCGGAAATTCATGAAATTCTTGGTAATTTATAGTAATATTATCGAAAATTTATGATAACTTAAAATAACATGCTTAAAATCATATCTAGAAATGTTTATAAATTTGCGGAAATTTATGGAAATTTTCGGTAATTTATGGTAATTTTACAGGTAAATATGGTAACTTACCATAAATTATCAAAAATTCAATTTTAAGTATTTTTTGAAATTTCCAGAAATTTATGACATTTTTGGTAATTTATGGTAATATTATAAGTAAATTATGTTAAATTGCGATAAATGACCAAATATACAATTTTAAACATTTTTTTTCATTTCCGAAAATTTATCAAATTGTTGGTTAGATTACAGGTAATTTATGGGTAAATTACCGAAAATTAAATTTGGAAGTGTTTATAAATTTTCTGAAATTTATGGAAATTTTCGGTCTTCTATGGTAATGTGATCAGTTATATATGGTAGAGCATTAGCCCCACTTCATCGGCTTCGGAAAGGGCTGAAATCATGCATGTGTCATATAAATTAATTTATTAAGTACGCATAGTCCCGTGCAGAAATCACCCGAATTCAAACGTAATACCGATCTGGCCCCGATCGGATTTCCCGATCTGGCCCTGATCGGTAGAACCGTGTGGCCCATACCTGGGCCCGACCGGGCCAGACCGATTTTCTAATGAAACGCCATCTCCATGTGCTCGAAGAACTAGTGCTGCTTGTTTTTTTTCTGGTAGTGCAGTGAAATTTGTATACATAATACTCGTTTAAAATATTCTAGCAATGTTTATAAATGCATAAGGCGAGTAAGCCACGTGTTCAGAGGCACCAAACACCAGTCAGTAGACCTCGAAACCTGTGCGAGGAAGATGAGAGTAAGTAATTACACTCTGCGGGCTCAGTGAAACCTAACCTCCAATAAATTAATCATTAATTAAATTTTTTGACGTAAAATTAGTATATTTACTATCGAATGAGTCAAATATTATTATATGGTGAAATTGATTAAGTTCTTTTGTTTTCAATTATTATTAAAGAACTCAAGGTTTTTCGATTTAATGTAGAGTTAAAATCATCAAATCTATTGACAAGAAATGAATTGCAGTATGCACAAAATTGTAATATTTTTAAATTATAATAGTAAAATATGCGATACAATCGATTATGTTATTGATACTTTGATTCTGTATTAATAATAAATTTAATACAGAAATACATTAAGGACAAATTTTCCTAACATTCCAGCAAGAACTAGTTACTCAACTGCGCATGCGTCGCATTCGGCATCTAATTGGTTTCGCGCGAAGTTTAAAATGATAAACGAAGTTTTTTTCTTTTTTATTATAAACAATGCAATTTCAACTCATAAAAATGTCCGTTAGGTCGAAATCAATTAATAATAATAAAAATTAATTAAATGCATATTCGATAGATAATATTTAAAACAACCAGAAATATTAAATTCAAAAATTTTAATTTTTGTTTAAAAGTTGTTTGGTCTATATTTCTTCTTAACCGATTAAAAAAAATAAAACGATCTAATCAATGATAGCGCAATTTTTTGGCAAAAAAATTATCTACAACCACCTTCTTGAATTTTTCAAGAAGTAATGCAATTGACAGAAAATTGAATTTATTTGCAGTAAAATGTTAATGATCGTAAATCATAGCTTATTTCCCGATGATTTTCTTTCAAAGCATTCGAAAATTTCAAGTTGTAGGGAATCTTTTTGCGAAAAACTTTTTCTAATTTGTTAAAAAGTTTCATAGGCAACATTTTTTCAAGAAATTAAAATTGTTGCTTAAAATATTTCTGGTTATCATCAATTTTTTTCATACAAAACAAACCCTTTTCTCGAAACTGATACCATCCACAATAATTTTACGATTTTCAAAAGCATAATTCAATTTTGTATTCTGAAACCTTTTCCTTTCGTGCCTGTAGTACGTTAATTTTAACTTAAAATAACTTAATTTTAAAATTCAAAATATTAAGGTGGCCTTCGAAAGGAGAGGACTATTCGATAGTTTCGTGTTTACTTATATTAAAACTCCATTTGTGAAATTCATGAATGGATTATAATGAGACTCATCGTGTACCGATCGGGTTTCCCAATCGGGTGTCCCGACCTGGCCCCGACCTGGGTGTGTGTTTCATGCGCGGCCTGGCCCCGACCAGGATTCCCGATCGGGACCCGACCTGGACTGGTCTGGCCCCGATCGCGGCCAGGCCGAGATTTCTGCACGGGGTACTATGAGCCATCACTTTAGTAATTTATATTTTAACTCATTGGATAAATGAATAGCTGAGAGAGTATTTGAGAGTATTTGAAACTAAGCTTGTGCTATTCCACATAGTAAAAATTAACACGCCGCACTACTTACGTTGACTGTGCCGTATAGTAATTTCTTTCACGGTGTGTAGCGTACACTGCACAGTAGAGTACACCAAATTCTCGATTGCAGTCAAGTGTCGGGGATTGCCAGCAAATGGCTTTGGACTGATTTCGGGGGGATAGAAACGTAAACAGTCAGGGCCCCCTGACTCGTTTCCAATTAAAATATATATTTATATATTCAGGGTGATTTTTTTAACTTGAAACTTTTGATTCATAACATTTTTTCATAGAGTGCCTATTTTTCGAGATTTTTTAACTTGAAACTTTCAAATATCTCGAAAAATAGGCACTCTATGAAAAAATGTTATGAATCAAAAGTTTCAAGTAAAAAAATCACCCTGCATAATGTCGCAACCGCTCTCCCCCTTGTCCCCTAAGAAACTGCTTGAGCCAGAAGTTCTATGAAGGGTGAGAACGGGGTGACTGAAAGCGAGAGTTTGGTGTAGTAGGATATCACACTGTCCTACTTCAATTCTATTTACATCTTCTTCGCACATAATAAAATGCGCCCCTAGCGACATTTGTATGTTGCTTTTGGGATTTTTATTTACAAAAGTGACACCAAGCTCGAACGAATGCTCTCAGCTGCAAACGTAAAGAACTGATGTATACATATCGCGAATTAATTAGTTTTTTGTGACTCTTTTCTCGTTTTATTGTCGTGTCCAGAATAATTGTGAAAAATTGATATTCTGGGCAAAAGAAGATTGTCGGCACTTTTTTAAGCTAAAGGTAAGTTACAACCTTATGCCATCATTTTTCTTTATCAATAAAAGCCTTAGTAGTTAGTAGCCTCAGTAGTTAGTATCCTCAGTAGTTAGTAGCCTTAGTAGTTAGTAGCCTTAGTAGTTAAATGTATGTAAACGTTCGCTTCAAATTTTATAAACTATTTTCAATATTAAAGTGATTTCAAATTGATAGATTCATAATTAAAAGCTTTTATTCAATTTAAAATCTGATTGAAATATTCATTGAAAATGAGCAATTTTAAATAACCCGTGTGGAAAAATGGAGGGGGCGCCCGTCAGCGACCACATGGATTGCCCTCATGCCTTGTGGAATCCATGAGGGCAATTCAGGCGTACATGCTAATCCATAGGGGCCCAACATGGGTTTCCCTCATGGATCCCTCATGGTTGCCACCATGAAAGCCCTCTTGGTTTTTTTTTGTTGCCAGTGCTGGCACCTGTACTGGCATATCTCTAGGATCATAACATTATTTTGTACTGGGCTGCCATTGTTGGGCCAGCACTGGATACCGCTACTAGGACAGTACTATTCCAATAGGAAATTCGCCATGGGTGGTAGTACTGTGTCAGTGCCAACTATTACCGTACTGTCACATGGTTAGAGTATATATACTCTAACAATATGACAAAAAAGATATTTAAAAAATAAATATTAATTGATTGCGAGTATTTTGTCTTCAGATATTAATAGTCCTGTTTAGAGTTAATACATATATTACATTTTTAAACATTATATTACAGATAAAATTTCTAACGCTACGGGGTATCGAACCTACATAATTTATCCCTAAATCTATCGCCTGGCAGTGGGGAGTGCTAACCACTGCGCTAAACCGACAAGTTGAAACTCGATGAAAAAGCCATCCTCATAAGCTACAGTTCAGAAAAGTTAAAGTACCAAATTTTAAGCTCTCTTTTTATAATTATTTATTATGATACGACCTTTTGTAAATGTAAAATACACTAACTGTTATCAGTAATATCAATAAAATAATGATTAAATAAATAATATAAATCGATTAACATTTTTCTTCGCGTAATATTTTGTTTTTTCACGTTGTAGACTACTTTAAAACTGTTTACAATACCGGAAAATGTCATTTCTATAAACATTTAAAATTTTTTATAAAAGATGAAACTTATAATTTTTTTTCTTAAAAAAAGTAGAAAAAAAGTTGTTTTCTGGACAGATGTATTTATAGTTTTTTGAAAATTTAGAATGCATAAACCATATTTTAAAACGTGTTTTTTATGTCCACTTGTTAGGATATAACATATTTACCCTTCCGACTTAGAAATTTTAATGGTTCATCTGTGAGGGCAATCGAGCTGGACCATCCGTGGGGGCCTCTGAGGAACATCCATATTGTTAGAATTCGAATTTCAAAAAAGTGTTATCGAATTTTTGTCAGAAATTCGCAGTTTGCAAATCTGAACTCATGAAACCATAAAATTTGTGGCGTCAAAAAATATTCAACCTTTGAACTTTGAAATTTGAATCGTTGATCCGTGAGGGCAACCGAGCTGGTTCCCCTGCGGGGGCCCCTATGGAACATCCATATTGTGAGAGTTCGAATTTTAAAAAAGTGTCATCCAATTTTTGACATAAATGCATTGTTTGTAAGTCTGTACTCATGAAACCTTAAAATTTGTGGCGTTGAAAAAATATTCACCCTTTGGACTTTAAAATTTGAATCGTTTATCTGTGAAGGCAACCGAGCTGGGCCCTCATTCTAAGAGGTCTCAGTGGGGCTTTTTCCACACGGGAAGTATTAAAAACTCAAAAATTAAAAACTGAATTGCTTAAAAATAGAAAGCCTTGAATTGTTACAATTTCAGAGTATTAAAATTAAACTTCAAACGTTACAATTTTGATCATTCCATTAAAAAAATTTCAATTTGTAAATAAGAATGTTCAATTTTTATGTACCTAAGTTTTATTTTTGCGTATTTTATAAATAAAGCTTTCAAAGTCTTTGACGAATGTAATAAGGAATGAAAATATCAAATGTGGAAAGAATTTAAAAAGAGCACGATTACGCACATGGAAAGAGTAGCTAATGGGTGCAACTACTTTACAAAGAAGTGGATATAATATAATTTAAAAGTATAAGAAATGTCTCGTGCAAAGACTTTAGGCGTTAAGATTACATGTATATGCAGTATTTGACGTTATTTAATATACTTTTTAAGTTGATGTATGAGGAAATATTATATTATTTAAATGTTAAATAAAACAATATAAAGAATAATTTGGTATTTAAAAATTTTCTCGGCTTACATATACACCATGATAATTATACTCATTCTAAAATAATAGTTTTCAATATTTAAAAAAGTAGAAATTAACATTTGGAACGCAGTGTTATGGTGGTAAATATTTTTTTTCTGGTAGCATTTGTAACTAGGTTACAATGTACTAATGCATATTCAAAATAGTTAATAATACCATGTGACTTGGTTTGGAAAACTATGCGTCAAGGCAGTTGCAGGTATATTGCGGGGGTATAACTTACTAGTTTGAACAGGTGAAATTTACAATTTTGCACTTTAACAAAAGCTACTCTTTATGATCTTTGCAGATATCTAGCAGCGTCATACTTGATAGTTGAAAGTAGTTAGGTTTACTATGTGACTTAGCGCGTCAGCCTATTATTTACGGTATTAGCAGGTATAAGGTGACGTCATACCTACTATTCGAAAGAGGCTGAATTTACTATGTTGCACTGTTGACGCACCTATCAGTAGGAGTAGGGGCTCTTATTCAAAATGATTAAAATTACCATTTGAAACAGTAAGTATTACCGCTAAGGGCAAGATAAAAATCTTTACGATCATGGTCAAAAATCCACGCACAAATAATAAAATTTGCTAAAAACTTCCATGTGTAAACATTTTACTATTTAAAATGGTAAAAACCTCCGCTATTCTTGGCAAACATTAAAATGCATTTCTTTCCGTGATAGTTGCACTTACAACAAAATAATTCAACTTTCAAGCAAATATAGTATAACTTTGAACAAAACAAGATGAATCCTGAACCAAAAATATTTTAGTAGACTTTTGAACCAGTAATAGTTAGATTTTATCAAAAGGCTGTATTAATTCAGTTCACATTTACGCGAAAAAATATGAAAAAGGGGAAATGGGAAGTTTCATGTAAAACCGAGGGAAAAGGAAGAATTATTTTTAAAAAGGAGAAAAGAGGGAAATAGAGAAATGAGTTTAAAATATGAAAGTGTTGAAATTTATTAAGTTATCAGTGTATTGTACTATTGCAGGGTCATTTTTAACAAACTTTGTTCAAAGGACCCTGGTCATTTCTTAAGGAAAAGTGGTTTCGATTAATTTGGTTGAATTTGCTATATGTTTTGTATCTCAGCGTCCTGAACAAATGTCTCCATGGTGGGTTCGTTTAATTCTGCTGAATTTGTTATATGTTGCGTAGTCTGTCATCTCGAACAAATGTCTTCGTGGGCGCAAAGCCCGAAACCTCCCGGATTTCGAGATAAGGCCCGCTGAAGTGAGTATCACCGGGTATTAGCTCTCTTAAAAATTAAGGTTGATTGTATAATTCTTGCTCTAAGGCTTGCTGTTCAACTCAAATACAAGGAGTATTTGAGACCTTGACATCAAAGTCAAGGTCAGAGGAAAATCACAAGGTCAAATTGGTTTTTTTCAACAGTAACCCCATTTTACAACGCCTCAAATGAAACGAGCGTAGAATTTTATATTCTAATTTAATTTTTGCCGTAAATTCAAGCCAATATTAAATAGTTAGGGTGACCATGGCCTTGTTGAATTTCAGAAACATGTTTGCATTACCCTGAAATACATCAAAACGGCTGACCGTTGCCGCTAGCATTAGCATTACCCAGAGTTCACCAAGCGGAGGTTGCAAAGTCAGACTTAAATTTCTTAGTCGTCGTTATTTTGTCAGGTTTTGTAGGTCTAAAGTTAATTAGTATTATTTTTTTCTGATTTCAGATCGCGAAGTTGTGAAAAGTTTTATATTTCTCTGTATTTGAGTCTACTGCGTAGTGTCAATTTCGCGATTATTAAGACTAACGTAGTCACAATAAAGTCCTTTCTAGTCTATTTTTTCCATTCCACAAATCTCTATTTTTCACCATCAACGATAAATTCTCGTATTCCGGCACAATCGTCATCATTATTCCTATTTCCGACATCCTGGATGTATCAGAGGAGTACTATACTGGGATATTTAATGTATTGTTGATGCCGAGCTCAGCCGAGGAACCACAAGATATTTGCGACATGAGCAAAGCAACCCAAAGTTCTTGCCCCAGCTTTGCAGGTAAAATAATATCCTAATATATCTTCGTTTTCGTTTCCCTATTGATCGTTTTCAACTTCTCCTACTCGAAAAGTTATACATAATTGATAGCGAGTAGTATTTCTGAATAGAGAGTAGATTCTGATATTGAAAAACATGTACTTCTCTGTGTACATCACTGTTTCTATCAAGATCGAAGAGATCGCTACTCTCATGTTCGAATTTGCCCTAAACTTATGAAGGAGCTACCTCAAGTTGGTATGGGTCGATGGTCAGTTGAAGTAACTATTGAAGATCTAATCGAGGAAACTCAGAAACGTCTTCCTGTCTCAAAAGTTCATACATGATGGTGCTGAGATATTAAGAAATAGGTTCATAAAGAAAGTATTTATACTTGTGCTAAAACGAAATAACCAAACTAAAGGGTTCTTCAATAAGAGCCCTACAAACATTTTTTTAAATAAAACAAAAACGGTTTTGGATATAAATGAAATTCTTTATTCATGTGAAAGTACATTCGATGCCATTATGTATGGTACTCGATTTCTTTTGCATGTCCACCACGGGCACGCTTGCAGAAGTCCAGACGTTGAACCCAATTTTCGACGGCTTTCAAGTATAATTCGGCCGATACTGCTGCAATTTCACGTTCGATATTCCTACGAAGTTCATCAATCGTCGCTGGCTTGTTGGAATAGACCATAGACTTGACGTAGCCCCATAGGAAATAGTCCTACGGCGTCAAATCGCACGACCGAGGCGGCCAATGGACTGGGCCATTTCGTGAGATAACACGCTCAACAAACTTGGTTTTCAATAAATCGATTGTGACATTCGCTGTGTGGCTTGTGGCGCCGTCCTGTTGAAACCACATATTGTCCAAGTCAATATCATCCAATTCGGGCCAAAAATATTTGGTTATCATTGAGCGGTAGCGATTCCCATTCACAGTAACGTGCCGGTCTTGATAATCACGGAAGAAGTACGGCCCAATGATGCCGCCGGCCCATAAACCGCACCAAACCGTAATTTTTTCGGGATGTAATTTTGACTCATGGAGTTCGTGTGGATTGCTGCCTGACCAATAACGCGTATTTTGCTTATTGACGAAGCCATTCAGCCAGAAATGAGCCTCATCGCTGAAGATGATTTTTCGATGAAAATCCGGATCATTTTCAAGTTGTTGCTCAGTCCAATTCACGAACATACGTCGGTTCTGGTGGTCAAGCGGCTTCAGTTTTTGCGTCAATTTGATCTTGTAAGGATGTAGGCCAAGATCTTTTCGCATAATACGCCACAACGACGTCACAGATAAGCCCAACGCTTGAGAACGACGTGTGCGATGCTGATTTGGGTCTTCCTCAATTGATGCGCTAGTGGCAGCAATATTCTCGACACTACGGGCACTGCTTTGTCTCACTGGCACGGGAACATTTTGCACTGTACCTGTGGATTCAAATTTTTCCACCAGACGCTCAATTGTTGATCTGGCAGGACGATTATGACGAGCATAAATTGGACGTAGCGCTCTTAAAGTTGAGGCCACTGACTCCGAATTTCGGTAGTAAATTTTAATCATTTCGACTCGTTGTTGGATCGTATATCTTTCCATGATGAAATGGCAAACCTTACTGAAGAGAAATGTCAAAAGAGCGGGAAAAAAATTGCGTCGTTTGCTGTCACTATCGGTCTACTTTTGTAGCGTGCCTATTGAAAAACCCTTTACTATATTTTGTTTTACAAACTTCCAATTATTTATGGAGCTACTTCAAAAGAGTGTTTCTCTTGGTTACATGACACAAGAAGATCGAGGTGGCTTAAACGGTATAATATGATTACATGTAAAAAAATCGATGCCGCCACCGTGCCAGTATGAACTGCTCACGTGACCAGGCCAAACTTGATTGAAGGGAAAAAGTTGATAGAAAATAGTTAAAAACTAATTAACTCCGTAGTTAGCAATAAAAATTTACAGTCCAAATAAGCTTTTGACCTTAAACTAACTTTAACATTTGATCTCAAGATTATGGTCAAGCTCATATTCGGATGTGGAATTGTACGCTCTTACTTTCATTTTCAGCATCGTAAAAATGGGTCACTGTTAAAAAAGAACGATTTGATCTTGAGATGTTCTTTTGACCTCGAACTTGATGTCAAGGTCGCAAATACTCCTTGTATTTAAGTTGAACAGCAAGCCTTAGATCAAGGATTTCACAATAAACCTTTATTTTTAAGAGAGCCAATACCCGGTAATACTGACTTCAGCAGGCCTTATCTCGAAACCCGCAACAAAAATTAAACTTTTCAGATAAACTTTACATGAGTCGAAGATAATTTCCGATTTTTAACCTTGCCTGGATACACTTTCGCCTTATAATAGCTCCATTTTTATTCGAGGTGTAGTGAAAATTACAACGCCAGCGTTATCTATCTTGGTTTAACTTAATTAAATTGGAGAAAAATCGGTATTCTCATCTGTCAGTTGTTTTTGCACTTTTTCCTAATTGGTATTAAATAAGTTTTAATTCATCAAAATATGTTTAATTTTTAACCGCTGCAGGTCTTACCTGCAACAAATTTTAACTTATGCTTTTTCTGTGATTGTGTTAAATCTGGTGTCTCGATTTATAGCTCGAATTCATTTATACTTTGCCGTTTTCCCATTTCTGCTAAGAACGCCATATCGGACGATATCTTTTATTCCATTGTCGAATAAACTTTCGCCAAATAGCATGTAAACTCTAACAGCGGGCCTTATCTCGGAACTCGGAGGGTTTTGGGATTTGCGACAATGGAGACATTTGTTCAGGACGCTGCGAGATACAAAACATATAGCAAATTCAACCAAATTAACCGAAACTACTTTTCCTTAAGAAATGTGCGTGGTCTTTTATCATCAGGAAAAGTATTAAAGGTTATCAAAGTTCGTAACATTTGTTTTACTGATCCCCCAACCCCTGTTAAAAACTATAGTTTTTGGCGCGGTCGCCCTTCCCCTTATTCTGGTAACGTATTTTATGGACGGTCCCCTAATATACGGACGGAAAATCACTATGATTGATAAAGAAAATGTTTGTACTTTTGAATTTTTGAAATGGAAATGTATGAATATATTATGAGACAAAAAATAAAAGGTGAGGAATAAGGGGAATAATATAAACGAAATAAAAACTGGAGAAAGATTAGATTTGTCTCTACGAAGTCCCCGTCCGAAATTTCAAGCTTTTTCTGATGAAGGGTCCCTCAGGATGTCATGCACATTGCCTGAAGGCAGATGCTGTACTTTAAATTTATACCATACGTTTTTACCCAATCTGTACGTTGTGCAATTTTCTCGCTTTATCTCAAAAACTTTTGTGGGTATTTACCGAAATTAAATAAACAGAATTTATTTACCTTGTCAGTAGTACAATTGTCTACCTTTCTACCTGCCGATTTATCGGTTATGGCATATAGTATTTATGATGTAAAGAAAAAGCGATTTACTTGAAATTTACGCTCTGATGTGAAGGCTGTCAAATTGTTTAGTTAGTCAAGTGTAAAATTTTTGTGTCCAAAGGGTTTTAATTTAATACGAAGATATTCTCTGATTGATGATAATTTGATTCTGACGAAATCATCTGGAAAATTTATATTCTAATACAATTTCCGGGCTGTGCTTTACAGCAAGCATAATTTTAAAGGATTTAAAATCTAACAATCTAAAATAAAAGTGACAAAAATTTGGTACCATGTCATATTGACTAAATTTTAAGCCTTCTGCATCAGGGGTCATCTATAAACTGAGTTACCAGTGTATTGCATGTTTTAACGAATAAAGATAAATTTTTCACCATAAACGATACATTTTTTACTAAAAGATGAAATTTCAACCAATCAAATAAATGAGAAAAAAACAAGTGTTTAACAAAATCGTTGAATTCTCAAACAATTATATGAGTTGGCAACCAAATAAAATTAATTTAGAACTAAATAGTTAAATTTTCAACTAAAAAAGATATTTTTTAACCAAAACAGGAATCATCAAATATTCAGTTAAAATTTCAGATAGAAAAATTAATTAAGAAAAAACGAACTTTCAGCCAAAAAATTCAATTTCTAACCAAAAAGTTGAATTAAAGAAATTTTTTTTAGCAAAGTATTTCCTCTTTCAACGGAGCAGTTTTTTTCATCGAAAAAATATGAATTTTTAACGAAGCACTCAATTATTTCATCAGGAAGATCTATGTTCAAAAAAATTAATTTTGAACCACATATTTTTATTTATTAGAAAATTGTTGAATTTTCAAGGAAAAAATATGACTTCTACAAAACAGTTAAATTTTTAACTAAAACAAGAAACAATTTTTAAAAAAGTTTAACGGCTTTTAATTTTCAATTATTGAGCGTTTGAATACACAATTTCTGAATTAACATTTTTTGAACCTTGAATATTTCAAGTTTAAAATTCAAAAGACTACCCTTTTTAATGCCTGCATTTGCAGTTTAGTTTTGATTACTTCAAATTAACTAAAATTTTCAGCTTTAAGAGTTTAATTTTTTTAATTTTAATGACCGTGAAAAATGCTTGCCAATCTTGAAAAAAGTGTGAAATGAGAGAAATTTTTTTGTTTTCGAGTCAAACGGCCACCCTGATTTTTGTCTCGATTTTGAAACCCTGTTCCAGAATTTTGTTTTTAGTATTTTGTCTGCCAAATGTCTACATATTGAATTTGTGAAAGCTGAAAAAGTCGTAAACTGTAAAGTACTCTGACCAGTATAAATAATGAAGCCTAATTTAAGGGAACGTTAGGGAAGGTCAGGCTGCACTTTTCCCGTGGGGAAAATAACATTTAGGGGGTGAAATGAATGCTTGAGAAATTCTATAAGAGTAAGTAACATTGGGGTGACATAGAATGGCACTGCAATGACTGGGAAGTGGATAATGGAACATGGAAGGGAGTGGAAAACATACATTATTTATAATTCCCTTTCATTCATCAGAATCCTAAGTTCACAAAATAATTTTGCTACATTTTTCAACATTTTTCTACTATTCTCACGCTTTAAATTTCTAAATGCAGTATGACTTTACACATAAAATTTCACTTGTATTGAATCAACATTAACTGCCCTCCTCCCAAAAAAGTAACGAAATCCTAAATTCTATCAAAATATAGGAAAGATGGTGATTTTTCACGCAAATAAGGTAATAATGGAGGAATAGATTCTTACAAATAAAATTACTGTAAATACCATATTGAATGCAATATATGAAACATTTTAAGTTCCTAAAATTTCGAGTCGAAGCATATATTGAATTTTCAACAAACAAGACTGATTTTTCAACCAAAAAGACAAATTTTCAACAAAATGCAGTAATTTCTACCAAATAGTTAAATTTAAAACTTATAAAGGATACATTTCTAACAAAAACTGGAAAAGTGCAATTTTCAGATCAAACAATTTATTTTTATAACAAAAAATTACAAAAAAAGTGCCATTTTAAACTACAGAAGTGAATCTTAAATAAAATATGAAGTTTTAAAACACCTTTTTAACTTTTAACCTGGTAGTTGAATTTTTAAATAAAGAAATAAATGAATCAAAAATATTAAAGCTTATCAAAAAATGGTTAAGGGAAAAAATTGCAGGTCTTTTAAAAATTCACAATTCTTCTCGAACTTTTTTACTAATCTGTCCTCCTTTGGCTTAAAATTAGAACTATAGACTTATTCATTATTCATTCATAAACCCAAAAAGTCGAAACCGAACCAAAAAATAATTTTTTTATAAATTTTGTCAAGCTGGCGTCCTTCTCTTAAACTTTTCTCTTGTCGGTTGGCATGAAATTGGAATATTTAATTTTCGAGCAGCATTTTTTATGGATAAAACTTGGTCCAGCAACGCTGGTTAATAAATTCTTTCTTTCTTTTAGGAACCAAAAAAATTGTGCCAGAGCTCGATTGGATCCGTTCATTTTTTCTAGAGTTATCGTGTTCACGGACGGATGCACGGACGGACAGTTAGGCAGATAGACGGATATACGGACAAACCCCATCACAAAAACTTAATATTCGGCATCAGGGGATCTCAAAACATGAAGATGTGTTAAAAAAGTAAGGTGCAAATTTTGAACTAATTCTAGTACTTTTTCAATCATAAATGATGAGAATGTAAAAACATAAATCTTTAACAAATTAGATGAATTTTCAACTAGAAAGATGGATTTTTAACTTAATTGTTGAATTTTAAAACCAAAAGGACGCATCATCAGAAAAATGTTGACTTTTCAATCCGAAAATATGATTTTTCAACAATAAAGTAAACTTTTTGCAAAATAGTTAAATTTTCATGAAAATCGTTTAATTTTTAACCAAGTTAATCTTCAACCGAATAGTTTAGTTTTCTTCTAAATTATTGAATCCTTGCAACCAAACAATAGATCAATTTTATTTAGTACCAAACAGTTGCATTAACCAAATACTTAAGATATTAACCAAAAAGATGGATTTTCTTGTAAGAAAAAAAAACGTATTCCCCGGATATTACTTTTTAAAGCAAATTTCTTTACATTTTTTCGTAGTTCACCTAAATGTCAAGTGACCCTAAGTTTATGAAAAAATTTTTCTGGTGAAAAAAATGTGTTTCATATTTTCCCTTAGGGAAAAATATATTTGAAGCCTAAACAATTCCGTGACATATCCAGAGTCGAATTGTCCGATTCCATGAGAAATCGGTCCTTAATACTACTTCCTCACCCCTTATGAAAAAAATAACCCTTATTTTCAAATGGAAAAAATTCCTTGAGATCAAGGTATTTCTTACAGAGATTCGTCATGGTGTTCGTTGCTTCTTGGTTTTTTTTTTTAAATTTTGATATATTCGGTATTAAGAATAATTCTCAGTTTCTTTCAAAAAACATTTGGAAATATAAAACAGTTAGAAAGATGGTTGTCAAATTTTTATCCTAATGGTATAAATATTTGAAAGATTAAATCAAAATAAGAATGAATCTATAAGCACTTTTGAATATATTAGAGTCTATTCAGCATAACGGATTCGACCTTCACTTCTTCGATCCTTGCCACAATAATTTTAAATAATGTATACATAAAATCGAATTTATGCGTTGGTATTATATTCTCATAAATATGCCGAACAATATATGCAATCAAGGGCCTCTGTCTACTTTGACGAAAGAGTCACGTGTGAATGAGACTAATTTGAAACTAGATATTCTTTTACCTTCGTCCGCCCTAAAACCACCCGACCAGTTTAAATAGGGTCCTAGAAATTCGGTTATTTAATAAAAGTGCAATTTTTATACAAAAAATTTTTAGTAGAAAATGTTGCAATAAAAATGAAAAATAACTAGATATAGATCATTTTTATTATTATTATTATTATTATTTAAATCAAGTCTAAAAGACTGTAATACTGTACATGGTTTAAAATATCCAATTTTTCCTCACTTTTTTGAAATTTACAATGAGCAACTTTTTTTATTTGTTGGAGAGTAATACATTTTTCGCAAGTTTCAAATCATTATTACAAAAAAAGTTTGAGTTTTTTTTCGAATTTTGTTACTATTGTCCTGGAAAGGTTCAGTTGAAACGGGATATATTTTAAAAAATTTGGTACTTTAGTCCTATTTCAACAGTATAGTTTTTTGGTACAAAAGTACAAAATTTAAAAAAAGGGAAATTAAACTAGTAGTACTTAATTAAGTACTTAATGCCCTAAAGATCAGTTCCCGTACTTTTGTCATGAAAAAATCCGTCTGAAAAATGAAGTATATTTTAAAATTTTTTAGTACCTCAGTTCAAATTCAGAAGAACTTTTTTGGAACATAAATCCCATGAGGACTTGTAAAAATAATGAAAAAATAAAATAAAACTAAATCCTAATTACATTTTGTAAAAATTGATGAAAATTGAAAGTTTTTCAGTACTTTTGTCCCAAAAATTATTTACGACTTGCAAAAAATTATTGGGATTACTTGAGCAATTGAAAAAACTTAAAAAAAATAAAATAAAATGGAACTTTTTTTAGCACTTTCATCACTTTTTGGCCTTTAAAAAATGAATTATATATAATTTTACTTGGAAATTTATCTCTTTGGTTGAAAATTTAACTATTTTTATTTAAATTCGTTGTTTATTCTTAAAGATTGATTTATTTAAATGAAAATGTAACTATTCTATTTTTTTAACTTATATTTTTTCGTTAAACATTTAACTATTTGGTTCTAAATTCATCTCTTTGATAGAAAATTAAGTTTTTTCATTGAGAATTCTACTAGTATAAATTTTAAGTTGAACTACTTTCTTTAAAATAGATTATTTTGAATGTTTGTAATTTTGATTGAATATTTCTTTCTTTTTTTCTTTCAAATCTTACTCTTTTGTTTCAAATCAATTTTGTTGTTGTTACAGCTTCATCGTTTTAGTTGAAAATTCATCTCTTTATTTGAAAATTAAGTTGTTAAACTCAAAATCGAACTATTCCATTTTTGTTTGTAAACTGACATTTTTTAGTTCAAAATTGAACTGTTTGGTTAAAAATTCGCGTGTTTTGTTGAAAATTACTCTTTTTTGGTACAAAATTGTTCTTCTTGGTTGAAAATTCAACTGTTTGGTTAAAAGTTGAACTACTTTGTTGAAAATTACTCTCTTTTTGTTAAAGATTCATCGTTTAAGTTGGAAATTCATGTCTTATTTGAAAACTGAATTATTTTGTTGACAATTCATTATTCCTTCTGTTGGAAATTTGTTTTTTTTTGTTGAAAATCAATTTTTTTTATCTGACAATTTAAGTGTTTCATTTTTGGTGTAAAATGGATATTTTTTTTAGAAGATTCAACCAGTTGGAAAACTCATCTATTCTGTTGAAAATCTTTTTTTTTTGTTCAAAATTATATTTTTTTAACTGAAAAATTAACTATTTTGTATATAATATTCATGTAGTTTGTTGAAAAATCGTCTTTTTGGGTAGAAAATTAATCTTCTTGATTTTTTAAAATTTATTTAAAAATAAGAATTCACATTATTCAAAAAGTAAAAATGTAAAATTAATTTAACAATTTAGAGAAAGCGTTAATAACTGAATATTTCTAAAGTACCTTTCTAATTTACCAAGCATTATTATATCGGTAAGCCATATCCTTTCGGTGTACGTATGTAGATTTTTAGATGGATTTAGAATTCGCGTGTTGTAAATTCCATGTTTTTAGAGAATCTGGGTTTCCTTCAACATGGTGTCCACTAGGGTGATCCAAAAATGCATAGCAATTTTTTTTCGAATTCGCACGCATATCGCCCCCAAATTTGTTTCAATCCACTAAAAATAAACGTGTTTTTTTAATTATAGAGGTTCCGCACAAGCCCCATGAAGTTTAGCACGTATTTGGGGCGATATACGTGAAAGTTAAACAAACAAAATTTGGACCACCCTAATGCCCACAAAACCTTATTTTCAAAATGACCTGACTTTTCCTTCATCTTTTCTTGAATAATTTAAAATTGCTCCTGGCCCTTACTATTTAAAATAATTTTTAATTGGGGTTTATCAATTTTTAAAAGTTTCAAAAGAATGCAAGAAAATTCAGAAATAGGTATAGACCTCAATACAAAAGTGATTAACCCAATGGTTTGTTTTATTGAAAGATAAATGAGAAAAATGAACTATTTACTTCAATTAGTGACTATAGTGACTATCGTCAAATGGGGTGACTTCGGAAATGTGGGGTAAATTTCAACATTCGTAAATTGATAGTTTAAATTACTTAAGGTGGTTGGTTTTAAATAAAATCTAGTACGAGTTTTGAGTAATTTTTTCTGCCAATTTAGGGAATTTAGGGGTGTCCGTATTTACCCCATCTGTTCAAAGTTACCCCGTTTGACGGTACATCTCGAAAGAGTGAATAAAAAGCGAATTATCTTTGGCCTGCGGTCACCCTGTTCAAAGAATACCGTTAGTCATATCTTTTATTAAAAACGTGATTTATAAACATATTTGTTATCACCAATAGTAATTCTAATTTCTACAATGTGATTCGAACACCTTTCACTAGTCCCACTCCTAATCTACCTGTAATTTTCTGACGAAAATTAATAACCACCACGCACTAAAGTAGAACGAGCAGATAAAAAGCATTCGACTTGGTTGAATAACCTTTAACACCACCCTAAGGGTCCGAATATTATTGGAGGGTGTATTATTCCCCATTGTATTCTTTCCTCAGTGTCGATTAATAGCAAAAAAATGCTCAGGCACCTCCAAATTGTGACAGTCAATATCGAGCCAAGGAATCGATAATGATGAATTCCAGTTTCTTATATCCTTCCTTACTTGAACTTCCTTCCGCTCATCCGTTCGTCATCATCCCTCCTTACCAGGGGTTCGATCAATTTTTTCCCCCTTCATCACATATTGCAGATTCTTCTCGCCTCCCCGATGCATCTGCGGCGGCTGTATCGGAAGAATGGCGAAAACGGCCAGGGTGGCTGTAAGTTCTTCTGGGGTGGAATCCTGAAAGAACAGATGATGATCCCGTTTAGGAAGCTGCAAAGGTGTCCCACTAGTTCTGAGACTTTACGGTTACGGGGTCATCACCGGCAGTGGTTCTTAGACGTACATATAACATACATGCAACGTTCACCCTTGGTACTTGGCAGAAGGGTGGCTCACTGGCTCTTCGTATCCCATGGATGTTGGGTTTTGGATAAAAACCGTGTCCCCTGCCGCGGTAATCCCGAGCGAGTAACTAGACATCACGAGTGTTCAGTTTTTTAGTTTTAAAGATTTAATATCCTTCAGTTCTAATTCGAGGGGTAAAGTCTTAGCTTGTTGGCTTAAATCTGTTAATTTGGAACATGACCCTAACGGTTGAAATAGAGCTTCATCTTTCAAGATGTCTACCACTTGAAGTTACACTATTTTTTTAAACTGCGGAACTTTTGATGAACTAATCCAATTTACCCTTAGATACTACCCCTAAATGTCAGACAGTAAATTCCAAAAAAAGTGCAGCTAAAGTTGTGAAGGTGGTTGTAACTGCCAATGTAGTAGTCCATTTAGTTGTCAACTGTTTAAAACTACTGTTAAAGAAAAATTATGTTTGGGTTTTTTTCTGTACCCTAAACATATTTTGAAGCAATTTTTCATACCTCTAAATCCAGGCCTCAGATTGCATGGATTTTATAGGATCTCCAATTATTTAAAGGATTTACGGTATTTTTATGATTTTAAGTTATTTGAACAGATTTGAGAAAATTTAAATATATTTAAACAATTTCAAGATATTACAAAAACTTTAAAGGTATTTAAATACTTTTGTAGGATTTAAAAACATTTGAAAGTAGTTCTTTAGAACTTTAAAAATTACTAAAATAAGATTTGAAGGGACTCCTAGCGATTTAAAAGATTTTTTAGGATTTAAAGGAATTTCAAATATTTCAATGGATCTAGACGGATTTTTAAAGATAAATTTAGCGAAGAAGTTTAATATAATTTATATTGAAGAGATTTTCAATAATTTCTATTTATTTTAATGGATCAAAACGATTTCCACACATTTACAGAGTACTTTCAGGAATAAAATAAATAGTATTTCAAGGATTTGTAACGGGATTCAACAATTTAAAGGGATATAAATAAGACATAAAAAATGGCAAAGGATTTTGAATATTTTTTTATTTTTAAAGATTACAAGGAACTTCAAGAAAGTTAAGAAATGTCAAGGAATGTAGAAAAAATTTCTAGGGTGTTAAATATTTCAAAGAATTTAAAAGAATTTCACAAGATTTAAGGGTTTTTTTAGGAACTCCAGTTATTTCAAACGAATTACGGGATCTTAAAAAGAATTTTTCAGGTTTTCTAAAGATTTTAAGCTCGTTTTTAAGGGATTTTTAGAGAACTTTGGTTGATGAATGAAATTAAATAAAAATCCCAGGAATTCCTAACGATTCTACACATTTGAAGGGATTAAAGTTATTTCAATTAATTCTACAAAAATTGCAAAGATTGTAAGAGGTTTTCAAGATTTCCAGGGATTTTGAATGGTTATCTTTTAGAGCACTTTGATTTTAAGAGACTTCAACAAATTTCTAGAGTACTTTTGGGAATAAAATCAATTTTATTACAAGCAATTTCAACCATATCAAGGGGTATGAACGATCTTATACAACTTTAAAGTATTCTAAAGATTTTAAGTTAGTTTACAAGATTTCTAAAATGTCAAGGAACGTCTTAAGATTTTTTTTTTTTTGGTTTTCCAAATATTTTAAGGAATTTAAAAGAATTTCACAAGATTTAAGGGATTCTGTAGGCCCTCCAAGTACTTCAAAGATTTAAGGGGATTTTTGCCAATTTTAAAGGATGTATATTAGAGAACTTTAGGGAATCAAATTAATTTTTTTTATTTTCAAGGAATTTTAAATGATTTCTGCAGATTTACAACTATTTCAAAGATTTTAAAGTAATTTAAGGGATTAAATAATTTCAAGTGTTTTCTGCAGATTTTAACGGATTTCCAAATTTCAAATTTCAATTTCAATTTCAATTTCTATCGCGATAAAAATATGGATAATTCATTATAAGAAAATCATGATAGACTAATACTGACTTTCCTATAATATTTTATCGTAAATCTCAGTTTTTGAGATAATTAATTTATTTTTTAAAGTTTTTTGAAAATTCTAAATATTGTTATGAAAAGGACTTGCCATAATTCATTTAATTGAGTCCTCAACCGGCCAATAACTCAGAGCCTACTCACTTACAGTCTGTCAAGTTAAAGCGTGGGTGGCTTTACTCGCAGTCGGTAAGGTGTATCGACATGATTTTGGTGTCAAAATATTAAGAAGAGCTCCCTC
>NC_046663.1:85536098-85548016 GCF_010883055.1 Belonocnema kinseyi
AAGAGGGAGCTCTTTTTAATATTTTGACACCAAAATCATGTCGATACACCTTACCGACTGCGAGTAAAGCCACCCACGCTTTAACTTGACAGACTGTATTTTTATACAATCTCAGGCCTGCCTAATTTTATTCTCGATAACTTATATGACCTCGATTGTTTTAACTTTTATTTTCCAAGTTCTGCAAAGTACCATTCCTAAAATAGGGACAAGACGCATATGTAAAAAAAACTTTAGCAATTGGAAAAAGCAAAATAAATTAAATTTCCTCCAAGCAAGTGCCTTTAGCTTTCACCAATTAGCATTTACTTTAAAAAAAGGAATATTTTCCGCCCCTTACAGACTGCTCATATTATTATAATAAATACGATATCTAAGATGTGAGAAGGAACCCCCTAACTGTCCTGGGATATCCCCTCATTCGGAAATTGCAAATATCTGGCCTGGGACTTCGATTTTTGGAGACTGAGTGCAGATGGTCCTGCATTGTGATACAGGCGCGTGCCGAGTGTCGGAAATCGGGATGGTGTACCGCCTTGGGTGTACCTACCGCCTTGGGTAATATATGGTGTTGCTATATTGACAGGGGTTGGAGAATAAGGGGCCACTTACGTAATACCTGCTTACGCTTCCAATTTGTGGTACCCTTACCCCCTCTATTATGTGACCCAAAATTCCTATGGCAACCGTGTTAACAAATTAAAGTTCAATTAATTGTTATTTAAACAACAAAAAAACTGTTGCAAGGTGTCTACCTGATCGGAAAATCGGGAAACCGTGAAATAAACAGGAATTTTGTTCACCAAAAAAGAACCAAGAAATTACAAGAAATTTTCGTACAGGGAATGAATAAAGAAATATAAAAAGAAATAGAGTAAGGAATTACAATTATCCTGACTTGAACACGGATTTTTCAAAAGAATCATAATTTTCAATTTGGGACAGGGAATTTTAATAAAGAAATATAATTCTGACAACTGGGGCAGAGAACTTCCGTAAACGTAAAGAAGTGTAATTTATATTGATTATTATTATTTTTTTTTATTATTGAATTTTTGA
The DNA here is from genome assembly GCF_010883055.1 of Belonocnema kinseyi. Classification (NCBI taxonomy): domain Eukaryota; kingdom Metazoa; phylum Arthropoda; class Insecta; order Hymenoptera; family Cynipidae; genus Belonocnema; species Belonocnema kinseyi. Next base: position 85,537,158 of record NC_046663.1, read on the forward strand.
CATGGAACATGAATTTTTTGAAACAATTATAATTCTGATTGAGGAGTTTTTTAAAAATATGTGTTCCAAGTCACAATTTGGAAAAATTTGAAACTACCCTCTCCCAAAGAAGTTAATGTATTTCTGCATTATAACAGACAATTTTGGAAATAAGTATCGTGACTCTAATTTCGAATTGACAAAAATGTTTTGTTGGTATTTTCGCAAAAAAAGTTTGTTGTTACCACGAAATTTTGGTTATTTAAACAAAAAACATTGACTCAAAAAAGGTTCGATTTTCGACCAATAAAAATTTGGTTGCATAAATATGATAGAAAATCAAATTTCAAAGCGAAGGTGGTCGCTGGACAGAAAAACCGGGAAATCACAGTAAATATATTGTTGACTGATATTTTTACTACGATTAAGTAGAAAAAGCTAATGTCACTTTAGACTGGGAACATATTTTTGTTCAATTTGGACAACAGTAGAATTGGATAGCTATAGCAGCAAGAAAATTTTAATTATAACGAAAACTTTTATTGGCAAATAAAAATTATGGTTGATTTAACAAGACTTGAATTTTTGTTGCTTCAACAAAAGTTTTGTGAAGTGAACCAATATTTTGTCGAAACAACGAAAATATTATGTTGCTTCTGTGGTTTGGTGTTATTCAGTACATGCGCTTTTCAAATGTAAAATCATTCGGTTTGCTTTAGCTTCGAAATCATTTCATTTTAATGACTTGGAAAAATTGGTTGGAAATGGCCTATCAACTAAAATTTTTTGATTGTAAAAAAATTAATAGAGATAATGGAGAATGCATTCACACAAAATTGTTCCTTACTTTGTTCCTATTTTTTTCTTCACACTTTTTCCCCCATTAATATTACTTTTTTTTGTAACCGATCCGAAATCCGTATAACTCATCATTTTTTCTGACTTTTACACTGATATTTCTTTTGTCGGTATTAGGTATATTCTCTATCCTCCTCATTATTTTTGAGACCCTTTTGCCCTTTTTACCCCAAGATTTTCTCTATTAACGAATAAAAGATCTTGAAATGTGAAGCACCCTGCGTGTGAAGTATAATAAGGGTGTTCTCGAAGATCCTTTTCTATCCGAACAAAATAAAATTTGCATAAAAATCGACGCTTAAAGGATATCAACATTGGTTTTTGACACGCGTCGATTCAATAAGACATTTAAGCAACCTTTCGATACAGGTAGACATCTCGGTACCTGGCAAATGGAAATATAGATTGAATAAAAATCAGTGCATGGATTCATAAATTAAACAATGATTTAAGGTTGTTTAACGTTGCTTAACATGGTGCCTGAATCCAGATTTATTATGGGAGATGCCCCTTTAATGATAAATGACGAAAATTTAACCCTTCAGTTTACAACGGATTCAGCCCATGAATCTTCTCTATTACAGAAGAAACTGAGTAATCCTTACCCGTATTTCATAGTAAAGATTACCTGCAACAAAAATTAACCCAGGTCGGTAATCTTCACCGTGACATCTCGGGTATTATTCTGCGTTTACCCACGTTGGGAGGGTAATTCTCAATGTTTCCTTTAAGGCATAGGTAATTTGACTTCTTCTGCTTCCAAAAAAGCCTCATTATCGCTTTCCAAATAACAAAAAAACGAAGCAGACTGTCAATAATGTCTTCTGTCTGCGTACAATGGCAGTTACTTCCAACTCACGGTAATATAAACAGTTTACTCGTGCGAACGGATAATTGCGGACAGTTTACATCATGTTAAGGGCAATATTCATCTTTTACCTATTTCAGCGGGTAAAAATTTAAAATTACCTGCAACAATGTTTACTCCTAGTTTTTGCTCTGATATGAAAAATAAGTTTTTAAAGATAATTAATATTCATTTAGACTGCGTCTAGTTGTTCCGAAAAATATGTGAAGCTGGAAACGAGAATAGAAGACGACGAGACTCTTCGTTTTAACTAATATAATTCAAAGTGAAAAGGAAAACCTGGAAATCAGGGAAAATTCCGGGAATTTGAAGAAAAAAAATAAATCAAAAAGTGAGGGAATTTCTATAAGACGCACTTTAAATAACTGTCAAGGATAATAAATTTTAAATTGTTTTATTTCGTTCATAACAGATTCGATGTTAAAAATGTTTCGAGATTAATATTCTGATCTTTAAACATTAATGGCCAGGGAAATTGAAAATTTAGTTAGGTAAAAACTAGTGAATTTTGAAATTGAAGTTTTCCGGCCACCCTTATATGATATTCTTGTTAGACATTTATTTGCTATTTGTTTCAATTTTTGCAGTTACTTCTTCCTGACAACTATATTTTTATTGAAAAATTGAATTATTTGGTTGAAAATTTAACAATTTTTTTAGAAAATTAACTTTTTGTTAAAAATTCAACTCAAATCTTTCTTGGTTATAAATGCAACTCTTGTTGAAAATTCTTCTTTTTGGTTTAAAAATTCATCTGTTTAAGAAGAAATTTCTTTTTTTTTAAATAAAAATCCAATTGTTTAGTAGAAAATTAATCTACTTTGGTTGAAAATTCAACTATATTATAGAAATTTAACTTTCTTGGTCAAATTCAACTGTTTTTTATTTAAAATTGAAATATTTTTGTTTGAAATATCTAATATTACATAATTTTTTGAAAATTCATCTTCTTTGCATAAAAATGAAACTACTTAGTAAAAGTTGTTGAACCACATTGTTAAAAAAAATTCTTTATTGGTCGAAGATTTATTATTTTAATTGAAAATACATATTCTTTATTGAAAATTAGTTTTTTTTTGTTCAAAAATTAATTTTCTTAATTTAAAATTAAACTTACCCGTTGAAGATTCATGATTTTAGTTTAAAATGTATCTCTTTGGTTGAAGGTTTAACTTTTTTATTTTTATTTTTTTATATCAACTATTACATTTTTTATTGAAAATTTACCTGTTTAAAGAAAATTTAACTGTCTTCTAAAAAATTCGTGTTTTTTTGGTCTTCAAAATGTAACCATTTAGTTGAAAATGTTACTGTTTTTTATTGAAGTTTAATCTGTATTGATCGAAAATTCGATTGTTAATTAAAAGTTTACCTTTGCATGTAGAGCAGTCAAGTCATTGTTTAAAGATGGAACTATTTTGTTGAAAATTCTAGTATTTTGTTCAAATCTGATCTTTTTGGTCGAAAATTCAAATATTTTGTTGATCAATCATCTATTTTGATAGAAAATTTATCCTTTTGGATTGAAAAGCCAACTTTTTTTATTGCAATTTCAACATTCGTCTAAAAAATTAAGTTATTTGGTAAAAGTTTATTCTTTTTTGTTTGAAAATTCGAGGATTTAGTTGAAAGTTCATCTTTGCAGGGTGAAAATTCAACATTTTGTTTAAAATTCTATTGAAAAATTAGTTATGTTGTTAAAGATTTAACTACTTTATTAAAAAGTCATCTTTTTTTGGTCTAAAATTTAACTGTTTTGTTGAAAATTAGTCCTTTTGGATAAAAATTAATTTTTCATGGTAGAAAAGTCTTTTATTTTGTTCGAAATAAATAAATAGTTTTTAAATTATTACATTTCAATCTAAAATGGTTTTATTCCGTTTATAAAAGATGCTGCATTACAAATATATAAGCCCAAAATGCTGGCCTTTGAATATTAATGGCCAGGGAAAATGAAAATTGGCCAAGAAAAAATCAGGGAAAAGTTAGTGAATTTGGGAAATAAAGTTATGCTTCCACTCTGGATAAACACAAGATTTCTCTCATAATGAACAAACATCTGAATTTTCAACTTCATAAACAAATTTGCGGTTTAAGCTTTAAAATGACAATTTTAGTCCAACGAACTCTTGACATCTGCTGTCAGTGACAATGTTTGACAGTTAATCGCTTAGGGGTGAAAGTAATAATGACGAAGGAAAATAAGTAGAAGGTGGCTATAATCTTGGTTTCTGTATATAATAATGTATGAGTGCGAAGAAAATTGCACAAGCAAACGAGCGACCCCCTCCGCGAGCACCCTGAGCCCCCAGGTCGCGACCAACGTACTTATTGACTTATGTCCTCAGGACGGGATCAGCTGTCGGTTGACTTAATCGGCCCCCTGTATAAAGTTTCTTTGAGCTCACGAGGGGTGGTTTCTTCGCACATGATTGTTCCATGCTCGAGAGGGTGTACTCCTACAAAGCTGGCTCGAGTCACCAAGAAACCAAAATACCCCCCATCGTATCTCATACGTCTGGTACGGGGTACCAGTACCGTATATTCAAAATCTTGCACCACTATCTCAAAACTCACCCCAAATCTCAATCAGGGATATTAGTATATTACTCAAACAACGGCAACAAATTCTAGACTATTTCCTGGGTTTCTCGTTGAAAACTAAAAATTTTCAAGCTGACTTTTAAGCGTTTATAATAACAATTCTTTAGTACTGTTTTCTTTAGCATATCAATTTTGAAGAGAGTTTAACATTTTAGAGCTCCAAGGTAACATGTATAATGTAAATGATTGTAAAAGTGATTTCAGATTTGACAGCCCAAAATTCTCACAAAACAGGGGAAATACTGTTGCGAAGTACAATGGTTGCATTCACTATGGATGTATTTATTTGTGGTCATTTTATAAATACTTTGCTTCCTTATAGGTATCAAATAAATTTGCTTGCTCATAGAGGGAGGTTTTTCCATGGAAAATCAAGATATTTGTTATGTGTTCTATTATAACAAATTACTTTTTAGCTTAAGGTAGTGTTATATTCCAAATTTAAAAAAAAAACATCTCATTTAAACAATACAACCTTTTTTTCAAACTTTATAAGTTGCTATTGATTGATCATGCAATTAATATTAGCGAAACAATTGCAAAGAGTATAATACTGTTATATTTTCATTGTTAAAAAAGTTTTCTTCTAAACAACATAAACGATATATTTTGAAAAATTATAAATAGGTTGTGCTAGGTCATAGGAAGTCATCATAGGTTGTTCAATAGCTCAACCGATGCGTCTTAAAAATGCGAACAAAAACATCAGAAATACAGTCCTGCTTTGTTCCTTATACTAAAAAAGTTGTCCATACATAAACAAGATAAACAGTATATTAAAAAAAAAATTATTAACACGTATTGATACATCGCGAGAGGACATGGAAGGTTCTCCAATAGTTTATTTGACGGGTTTTAAAGACTCGAAGAATAAACCTTTTTTTTTAATTTCATCAGTCAGTACTATTATATTATAAAAAATTCCTTATTTTTTCAAAATTTCAAAACGCAAAAAAATTCTTCTGGTTGATCGATCTAGCTCAAAATTCGATCAAACCTCGAAATCAATTGTGGCTACATTTCGTGACTGTTGCTCATTTATACTTTTCGATATATGTTATGCACAAAAATGTTAAATACACGTACATACACATACATACGGACATAAAAATTGTATTTTCGAATTCCTAGGGTAAACTATGTATAAATATGTGTGGAAAACCCCATCTTTATTATTCTTTCCAATATTGTTGAGAAGTTTCTGCTTATATAAGGAAGAACCCTATCAGCTGTATGCATATTTCGTCCCCAAAACATTTTTCAACTTCAAGTACGTATAGGAACTTGTCTGATTTGAAATGGATGGAAAAATGGTCAGTAAAAATGAAAAACCAGTTGAATACACGCGATATCGAATTCACAGCTAATTTGGCATATTTTTTTTCATGATTTTTGCAGTTTTTTTTTTGCAATTTTGAAAGCGATCTTCAGTAATGCACTGAATTTGGCGCAAGTTGCTCCCTTAGGGCGATTAGAATGTCTGGTGACTTGGTGAGCCTAAGGGGTAGCTCAGCTGCCATTTCTGCCGTGAAAACTGGTGGCTGGGGTCGGAGACCCATGCACAGCTGCTAGATCGCACACTTATATATTGCTCTTCTTGCGCGAGTCAACATATGCCCAATTTATTATGCAACGATTTCAGATATTGGAATTTTATCGACCTGCTTCCGATTCTTTTATTGGTGGAACTCTCGACCCCCCTCATCGCTCTTTTTCAACAATCTGGATATCTTTTCTATTTCCGGTTGAGGGTTATTGATAGTATCAACTCTCACACCGGAAAAACTCTTCTTGACCTGGACCAACATGACGATGACGTATCTGAGGAAGTGTCACCCTCCCAAGTCGGAAGACGGATTTTAATCCTTGAGAGTTGAGACATCTGGTCCCAGAACCCTTGGGGTTATAACTTTTTACATCTTTCAGCTGATTATTTATTACTGAAACTATTTTTTTATTACCTAAAATTTGAAACGTATGAAGTGTAAGCTTTGCACACTTTTCTATTGAAATTTTTAAAATTAAATTTCATTCAACTGCAAAAGCATTCATTTAAAACTTTACGCCTAATACGAAAGATCTTACTGTGTGCTTATCAGAAAGTTTGCATATTTTTGTGCGATCTATGAAATATTATGACTTTGTGAAGCTTTTCACCTGCGGCGATCATAAACTTCCGTTTCTTACTTTTCTCGTTTGATGCTAAGAGCAATAACTTAAAAAAATGTTTAAAAACTGCCCCCTTTCAATTCAGAAAAAAATTGAATTGTAATGAAAATAAAAGAGCGACCTTTTTCAATTCGGAAAAAAATGAAAACTAAAATTTTCAACTCAATAAATATAATACATATATATTCATTTTTACATTATTTTTAATTAAAAATAGTTTTTAGAGTTTAAATTGAACGTTTAAATTTAACTAATAAGGCTTTTGAATAAAAAAAGTTCAATTTTCTAAGTTAAATCTCTACGTTATTTCATTTTCAAGAAAAATACGTGTGTCAACCAAAATATCAAATAAAATTTCAAACAAAATTTTAATTCCTTAAATGAAAAATATGCGTTAGAAATGAATACTTAAAACGGCAAAGTTTCGGAGGAAAAGATTTTAGAATTATAAAGCGGATTGTAAAGTGAATAATTTAACGATTGAAAAAGTTAAGTTAGTTAGATCAATTTTTCTTCTACAAATTTGTGAAATTTCCGGTCAAAAGATAAATTCGCTCTCATTTCCCCTTTGTTCAGGGATGGGTACGTATAACACATCACGTATAGTACATGGTTTTCGACATGTATATTACTACGTGTATTACGTCCTTAGTTTTCTACAAATGTATTTTACATTTGATCACATGACTATATGGGTGGGACTTTCGAATTCTGTACACTAGAAATACCCAATTGCCTTATAGAAATAACTAATATTGAGCGATTAATTCGGTATTCGTCATTATCTATCATATTCGTAAACAAATTATTTTAAAAATAATAATATACGTGTTTATTGTCCTTCATCATCCGCAACGTTTTCGAGCACGTAAAACACTAGTGCAAGTAATCGTTCGCGCTTGAAATTAATGTTTTTTCTCACGGTTTCCCCTCCTGAAATGTTTTTTTTACACTTGTTCTTAACATTTCTACTCTTAACATTAAAATAAATCGATTGAACAGCTTTATAAGAGGTTATGTCAATTATGTCAAATGCAGTCCCGCCCAAGTGAATAACGTTCGCCATCTTTGATATGTATTATACATAGTTTCCTACATTTGTCTACGTATATTACGTCGTTTATGTATTATATGTAGAAAACCTCGAGTGACATGTCACAACCCACCTCTGCCTTTGTTTCAGTTTAGTGGCCACCCCGGTTTCTTTCGTTGTAGTTCCGTCTCTGGTTAAAAATGCTACTATCTTTCTCTACTTGTCTTTATATACTCAACTTTCTCTACTTAATTGTGTACGCTTCCATATGGAGGCGTCCTAACGTTAGGGTGCCAACGCATGCGACACGACTTGACGGTACTTAACCAAAAATAAAAACAATAAAAAACTAACCGTTTAGTTGGCGCTAGAAAGTCTTGCTCGCGTAATTGAGCAAGATGAGGCTAGAAGTTGGCCAAAACTAAAAGGTGTTCACTCGCTTCATTAATTCATGAAAGTTCTATTTCAGGCGAGCAAAGCACGAAGGTTGCCACTTCTTGCGTTTAGTTTATAAGCGAGAAGTGGCACCTTCATGCTTTGCTCGCCCGAGATAGTACTTTAATGTTTTAATGGAGCGAGCGAGCATCTTCTAGTTTTGGCCAACTTCTAGCTTCATCTTGTTCAATTCCGCGATCTCAAACTTTCTAGTGCTTACTTATTGGTTAGCTTTTTATTGTTTCTATTTTTGGTTGAGTATCATCTATTCGATCGCGCGCGTTGGCATCCTATCGTTAGGACGCCTCGATATTATTTGCACTTGTGTTTTAAAATTTAAAGGTTTTGTTGGAAATATCTCATTCCTGTCCTTTGACATCGCCTTTTCCATACAATATCTGCCCTCACATGTTTTACCTTCGACTTTTGATCTATGACCTTTCACGATTGATCTATTATATATAACTTATTTCCTGGACATTTGATATCTCACCTTTCACATATGATCTTTGACCTATAAATGTTCATCTTTGACTTTTATTATAATCTCTGGCATAAAATTTAAACAAAAAACAGTTTTTTTTATTTTTTCCAAGAATTATAAATTAGACAAAAAAACTTTTTTTGAATTTTGTATAATTTATTATTGTTCACAAGCAGAAGTTAAACATTCAAAAAATTCGCCATAATTTTTGAACCGATAGGATTTTTTTAAAATTTTCAAATAAAAAAAGAGAACAGAAGGTCTATCTGTTTGCTTTTTTTTCTCTTTTTTAACGCCAACCACACATTTGTTCCCCTCAGCTCAAACGATTCGATTAATTTGATCATTTTCATTCCGTCCTACTGTAGCAACCCTTTATTTGTAAGATATGAAGTTAGCATTTTGCAACTTTGAATAGTCAACTTAAATTTTTTTTAATATTATTTTTTTACTACTGAATTATCGAATTTTCTTTCTACGATATATCGTTTCATTTTCGAACCCTCGTTGCTCATACGGTATCCCCACTTGATGTGACCACATTTCACGGTCAAATAAACAAGGCCCAAAGGTTAACATTTCCAGAAAAGTGGAATAATACGGGATTTTTGTAAAATCGTCGTTTTCCTCGATTACCTTCAAATGTGATCCGCTTTGAGTTGCCCAATGGAACTGTATTGCCTGCTTTATTGCACCTATTGGAGACGTCCTTCCTCTTCGTTAAATACTCTGAATGAAATCGGTACTAAAATCCCGATTCACCTTTTAACCACAATATAATTCATTTTTATATTGATTTTCCTGCACATTAACACAGGAAAAACAAAAGGTAAAAAAGCGTTTCATTCTCACCACAAAAAACTGACTACGCCCGCGGCTCGCTTCGTTCGCAAGTTTGAGCGCGCCTAGGGCGCGCGAGGTTATATCTCGCGCTTCGCGCTCGGATTTTTTTGGAATGCTTAAAAAAAACTTTATTAAAAATATCTCTTTTAGATGGCAGTATTTATATGCGTATTTATATGTATTTATATGCAGTATTATATATTTATGCATTATTTATTTATATTTATATATTTATGTATTTATATGCTATGTAGGCTTTGAGGTACACATTCTAATTGTGAAACTCGCGCTGCACGCTCGATTTCCGGCAGACATTTGTAAACAAGTTTTGTTTGATTTTTTTTTCGTAACTTTCGTCGTTTTTCCACACATTTTTTTTATTTTATTTTTTTTCAACGTTATTTTTCACGAATAAAACAAAAAGTAGGCGTCCTGTCAAGAGGTGATTCTTAATTAAACTGTAGATCTTTTTTGGGATAACCATTTTTGTTAATTCATATTTTTTCGTATCCTACATAGTTTGTCTACAAAATGGAATTTTTTATTTTCCATTATTTTTTGTGCAATCAAAATTTGAATTTTCGATTTTGGAAGAAAATCCAAAAATTTTGTCATGATAATCTTTTAGAGCTTTCAAAAATAAATGTTTTTCTTTTTTTGACTTTTTTTCATATCGCGCGTTTTTCGGCTTCAAATTTTGATTTTCGGTTGATTAAAAAAATTTTGAAAACGCTATAACTTTGGGAATTTTCTATTCATCGAAAAAAGTCATTAGGATAAATTGTTTTTTTTTTTTAATACCATAAATATCCGTACATAGAATTTTCAAATTCAGAAAAAAGTGGTCTCAAAATTTGTCAAAATGCGCTCACTTTTTGAATTTTTATCAAAAATGGCTGGTTCGCGAACTCGTCCTTTCTTTTAGGACGTAAAAAAGTGTGCCAAAGATGAATTTGATTTGTTCATTTTTTCGAGAGTTATCGTGTTTACGGACGGACGGACAGACAGACAGACAGACGCCATCGTAAAAACCTGATTGATTGATGAGAATGTAAAAATTTACTAATTTTTCACTTGTTCTTTTTTTCGTATGGTGAGATAACCCCCAGAATTTTTACCTGGTACGTTTTTTACACGGTGAGTATTTATTTGTTAAATTTTACATAACTTAGTTCGGTAAACCAAGGATTTTGCTGCATTTATTAAAATTTCACTTCCAGCTGTGTAAAATAAAATAGGGCCATATTTGATGGCAAAATATAAGTTATTAATAAATATTTATAAAAAATTGATTCGCGATTCAGCCAGAAGTAATACAACTAGAATATAAATAATACCTGCGCCAGACAGGCAATATTAGACGAACTATTCGTTACAAATTCAAGCTGTTAGGAAAGCAAGTTCTATATACCTTCCTAAATATGTGAATAAAAATATGTTTCTGTTAAGAATATATAAGATTTTTAATAAAAATATAAATGTAATTTACAGTCTGTCAAGTTAAAGCGTGGGTGGCTTTACTCGCAGTCGGCAAGGTGTATCGACATGATTTTGGTGTCAAAATATTAAGAAGAGCTCCCTCTTTC
>NC_046663.1:85548116-85551474 GCF_010883055.1 Belonocnema kinseyi
GAAAGAGGGAGCTCTTCTTAATATTTTGACACCAAAATCATGTTGATACACCTTACCGACTGCGAGTAAAGCCACCCACGCTTTAACTTGACAGACTGTAATTTTTGTATTTAATATTGGACGGTATCTAGATGCAGCGTTGTAAATTAAACAATTCTAAAGTAAGTTTGAAATTCGAAAACTTCTTTATTAAAACTTTTTAAAACTTAAGAACCTAAATTGTTTAGTTTCTATTATTTTAAATGTTGCATGGGCTACACACTTATGCGTGTTTTTAATTTTAACTCATGTAAAATTCTTGAAAATTGTTTATTAGTTCACGAATCTTTAATCAGAAGCTATACTATTTTAAAATTATTCAAGAATTTGTATTCAAACCTGATAAAGAGTTCTATGTTTGGAAAATTATTCAAATATTCAAATATATTCGAATATTCAAATTTTTTTAGTTTGCAATATTTTATTTTTAACTCATTCGGTTTGAAATTTCTGAATTAAAAAAAAAACAATTTTGTAATAGTTACAATATTTTTCTCTTTAACTAAAATTAGTAATTATAAAATCATGTATTTAAAAATAAAAAGTTTGAAAATAAATTTTTTAAATAGAAAACCTTGAATGATTGACATTTCAGAGTGCTAAATTTCAACTTCAAAGGTTACAATTTAAATTGAATTATTTAGACCACTTTTAATTTGTGAGTGAAGGTGTTTTATTTTGATGTATAAATAAGCATTGCGCGATTATTAATTTGAAACAACTTTAAATTAAAATAATTCAACTTAAGAGGATTTATGTATAACAAAAGTTTTGAATTTCACAATTATAATTTTAAAAGAAGGAGCAGGCAAATCTGGTCTTTTTAACATTTTTGTTGAGCGGGCGGAAGTATATTTAAGATTTTTAACATTCAGATGTGAGCTGAAACTTATTATTTTCAATTTTGTAATGAATAGGAAGAGATTTTAGTTTTAATTTAGAGCATTGCAGATGATTACGTGGATTTATATGTTTTAAGTAGAAACCTTTCAACTGTTCAACTATTTATCAAAGTTCAAATTTGTAAACTTTAATTTTGACGGCATTTAATTTTAAATTGTTCAATTGGGAAGTATTAAAAGCTTTAATTCTTATCGTGAAAATTATTGAGCGCTTGAATTAAACATTTTTGAATGAAGATATTTTAAAGTCCGATGGTTAAAGTTTAAAATACAAAAGAGTTCTACTTTGAATACTTTAATTCACAGTACATTTTTGATAACTTCAATGGCAAATATTTTTTATTTGAACCGTTCGAATTTTTTTATTTTCATGATCGTGATAAATTTTTGTGTGCTCGGAAATTACCGGGAATTGAGCAGTTGAGTATTCAACTATTTAGCTGAAAGGTGTCTTTGTTGTTAAATTATATTGTGTTTTATTTGAAGTTAAAATCTTTTCGTTGAAATACCAGCTATTATATTTTTTAATTCAAAATTAATCTTTTCAGGCTTACAGTTCAACTCCTTCGTTGAACTACTTTCTTAAAAATACATTTTTTTGTTGATGATTCATAATTTTACTAGAAAATTCATTTCTCTTGCTTGAAAATTGAATTAATTTGTTGAAGTTATCCTTTTCGGGCGCAAGTTTACTTTTTTTTTAATGAAGATTGAACTATTTCGTTGTATAAAAAACTTGTTGACATTCTTTTATTTTTTTATTCTTTGGTGATTGAAAATTCTTCGAACTTGAAAAATTAGGTAGAAACTTCAACTATCTGATAAAAAAATTTAACTATATTGTAGAAGTTCCGCTTTATTTGAAATTAATTTTTTCAAATGTAAATTTAAATATTTCATTTTTAGTTTAAAAAATTCTTTTTCAGTTTAACAGTTTAACTGTTTGTTTGGACATTTATTTAGTTTGTTGAAAATTTCATTTTTTGGCTAAAAACTAATTTTTTTACTTAAGATATAACTATTTCATTGAAAATGAACTTTTTGTTCACACTTCATATTGAAAATTATTATTTCTGAATTAGAAGCTCGTCTTTCTAAAAAATTCCACTATCTATTTCAAAATTTATATATTTTTATCAGAATTCTTCTTTTATATTAGAAAATTAATCTTCATTAAAAATTCATATTTCCAACGAGCAAATTCTCCATTTTAGATGATTTTTTTATTTCCAGAAAAACCTGTCTTTGTTGGTACCTTGGTTAAAAATCAAATATTATATTTTTTGTGATTTCAACTTTTTAAATTAAAAATTCGTAACTACTTGTTTTGAAGTTAAACTTGTTTTGTTAATTAATAAGAAACTGTAAATATATTCTTTCAAAATTGCGTCAGAGGGTGGTTGGGACAGGGGTCAAAAGTTACGCACCCTATCAATATGGGGTATATGTTTGAAAATTTTAGGAAAATAAATATATGGTCTGATAAACAGGGGGCTCAATTGTGTCAAGGATATAAAGAGGCCTGAAGTACTTTATGTACCTGATATGTGAATTTTCAAATTATTATCTTAAATATCGCACCCCCCCCCCCCTGAACAGCCCTTGATTTAGCACCATACATTTTGTTACAGAGGGTTGTCAGTGCCTGATTTGGGGTATTATCTTTCATTTACCATGAACCCTCTACTTTCTTATTTCTCTTGAAAGAACCGATCGGAAGTGAATTCATCCCCCTTGGATTTCCCATTATATTTACCTAGAGTTTCTTTTGCTTTCTATATTATAATCTATATCCTATGGGGATATATGGGCATATGGATGTAATTGGTCAATCCGTGCACATTTACAGTTTAAAGGCTCTCACGAAAAGACTCATTCGAAATATTAGGTGCATTCTCAAAAATTCACATGGGTAATCCCCCAAATACAAAACCCCGTCGCCCTTTTATGCACATTCCAAGTTTTCTCAACACTGAAAGAGCAGTTGGAATATTTTAAGTCTAATTTTTGTTCGTGAGATCTGATTAATATTTTTACTTTCTATACAAACGTAAAATAGGAGATATAAGTTCGTGAAAGGTATAAAAATAAAAGACAAATAATAATTAGAAATCAGCTTCTGTATGTGAAAAAGAAATCTTAAATTAGATAGGGTCACAATATCTAGGTACACTGGCATCTGGATTTGTGCTCGGTTTCGAGCATGGTCGCATGAATAATTTATGTTGGATTTGGGCGCATCACGCAAGCAAATGCAACTAACGCTCTGAGAGTGCGGCCCTTATGCTTATAAATTTTTTATATTATTGCAAAAAGCGAATGAGGTGGTAAATATGGATCAAGCTTTGATTATTTATAACATCGAAGGAGATTTTGATCAATATCACATTTGCAGGCTTTATTTAGAAAAAGTTTAA
>NC_046663.1:85551574-85553643 GCF_010883055.1 Belonocnema kinseyi
TGCATTCTTAATAAGCGAAAAAAATTTCTTCTAACGAAGAGGGATTAAAAAAAATACAAAAAAGAGAAATTTTTAATAGAATACATGAATTTTCAACCAAATAGTTCAATTTTCAGCCTAAAAAGATTAATTTAAAAAATTTGTATAAATATAGTAGGTGCCCTTTTAAAAACAAAAATTTTATTTGCTACCAAAGGAGAATGACTAAAGAAAATATAGATATCAGATCGATTTTGGAGCTAAAGGAGGTGGGGAATTACCCAGATAGAGGGCCGTTTCGTAGAAAACTTTTATCTTTGTTCACGCCTGAGCGACGACCACTCAACCCGCGCAACTCATTTTACTCCTACTTGCGGTGCGGCGTCAATTCTTGGAACAACTATATCGGGGGGCTCTATCTCTAGGGTCCACTGTAGTTGAATTTTTAACCTAAAAAGATAAATTTTCAACAAGAACAAAGTTATAATAGTTGCATTTTTAACAACAAAATGATTTGGAACTGTAGAAGGGGGTATACAAAAATCCATACAAAAAAGACAAATTTTTAACAGAATACCTGCATTTTGGACCAAACAATTGAATTTTCAACCTATAAAGATGAATTTTCAAAAGTAACAAAATTGTAATTGTTGCATTTTTAACAAGAAAATTATTTGGTACTGCAGAATTCTGATGTATTCTGTTAAAAATTGGTCTTTTTTGTATGTATTTTTTATACCGTTTAGACGGAATAAAAAAATACATACAATGCACATAAAAAATGCAAATTTTTAACAGCATACATGAATTTTCAACTAAAAAAGAGAAATTTTCGATGAAAGAAATTAATTTTTCACTAAAATGAGAAATAAAAAAGAAAATGTTTTTCAACAAAGTAATTTAACTTTCGACCAAATATAAGGTTGACCATTTAAAGTGGAATAATTGGTGCACATTTGGCCTTGACGGCCAAATGTGCTCTTTTTTCGGTGTTTTCCATCGTATGACATAATATCGAAAAATGAAGATTTTGACTGCCCCCCTCCCTTAAGATTACCCGATTTAACTTCACCAGACTTTTTTGTGGGGTTATTTGAAGTCGACGGTATACGCTAACAAGACAAGGACTTAAGCTCAATTGAAAGCCAACATGCGACGTGAAATCGCTGCCATATCGGCCGAAACATTGGCCAACTTGATGGAAAACACCGAAAAAAGAGTACATTTGGCCGTCAAGGTCAAAGGTGCCCATTTGCGCGATATCATTTTCAAAATGTAGTTGGAACACATCTCCTCGAACTAAAATAAATGATTGTCTATAAGTGAACAAGAGAACGATTGTTTTTTAAATGTCTTGTTCATAAACAAATGCGTCTACTTTAAATGGCCAACCCGTACATACTTTAATTTTCTACTTATTCTTTAACTTTCGAGAAGGAAGTACAAATTTTCTTCAGAACATTTCAGCCCCCAATTCTGAATACCAAAAAGGGAATTTTCAACAAAGTGAATTTTTTTGTTAACCAAAACAGGTTAACTTTTAATTAGAAAGTTGCATTTAAAAAAAAAATTAAAATTCTGTACAAAATATCAATTTTCATCAAAAAATGGAATAGTTAAATTCTCAACAAAAAACATTCACCTGTTTGTATAGAAAATACGTCCTTTCGGATTGAAAAAATATCTTATGGTAAAAAATTCATCTTTTATGGATGAAAACTCATCTATTACGCTTTAAAATTAATTCTTTTTATTTAAATATTTTTATTATATTTTCAATCCAGAATTCATCTCTTTTAACTAAAAAATTCTACCACTTGGTTAAAAATTTCTCTATTTTCTTCAAAAGAAATAGTTTTTGGTGTAAAATTCAATTATTTTCTTGAACATTTTTTGTTTTTTAAATAGAAAATTAATCTTTTTTGCTTGAATATTCTTATTTTTGGATTGAGAACTCATCTTTTTCTATTGAAAATACCCCTATTTTGTTGAAAATCCAATATATTTCGACCTTAAATCTTGAAAAACGATGTGTACATTAATTAGTTCTAAAATGTTTAATTCTTTTCTAAATTTATGCCAAAAATCAG
>NC_046663.1:85553743-85580874 GCF_010883055.1 Belonocnema kinseyi
ATAAATAAAGTATGTGAATAATTATTTATAATCAATTTAAATGCAATATTATAAATTATAGAGAGATGTTAAATCCAATGAAATGCGTAATACACTATCCAATATCCAATATAATAAATGCAACATGAATTTTATACCGTATTTCTTATTTCTTACTATTTATTATTTATTTTTTATTGTTTAATTGTTATTAATGTACCATTTTCATATAGTATTATATATATATATTCGGTTGTCCTTATGACAAATTTTTAATTATATATATAATTAAAAATTTGTCATAAGGACAACCGCAGGATTTCGCCGGGAGCGGGTGCTAATCTGAATAATTGCACCCGCTTCCAGCAAAATCGCGGTAAAATTTTAAATTAATCTTGTTGATTGAAAATTCAATTATTTCGTCAAAAATCAACTATTTTGTACAAATATTGTCTTTTTGGCTTGATAATTCAACATGTTCATTGATTAGAAAATTCACCTCTTTTGATAAAAATGTCATATTTATTTATCACTTTAACATTAAAAATTATAATTCTGTTCTAATATATACCGGAAATTGAATAATAGAAAATAAAAATGTTTCTGGATAACTTAAAGATATTATTTTTCTCTTTCAGTTATCATTATTTACAAAAAGTATCTTACAAAAGAAGTAATGTTAGATTATCCCTTTACTACTATGCTTTAAAACCTATAAAATGGAGTGTTTTCTGTTACACCTGATTTTATGACTTTTTTTCAAATATATTCGTTACTGAATTTATTGTGTTGAACTTAGCTCGATAAAATGTCCCTTAACTTGTATTTAAAAGGGTCTTAAAAACTCTCTTTTTGTAATGATAGCAATATATTATATATATGCATGTGCAGTACTCCATTCTTGTTTTTCATGCATCGGTCACGCTGAGGATTTAAAGACTTAACTATATTTGTACAGTTGTCCCTTGATTTCTTGCTTTTTAGCTCAAGGCGCGAAAGATCAGGGTCGAAAATTTAAACTTTGTACCATTTCGATGCATGCAGCAGATAGGCCATATACTTGGAATCCTACAAGGTGCTTCGGAATTTTCGGAAAAGGTGGTCGAGATAGGAAAATTAGATTTGCGGATCTCTGGCATCTGGAGGTTTTCTCGAATTTTCTAAAATCGTATTTTAAGTTTTATATTTGAAAATTTAAACTTTGTAAGTTTGTAACATTTCGATGCCAGCAGCAGATAGGCCAGATGCTTGGAATCCCACAAGGTGCTTCAAAATGTCCCTAAAAGGTGGTTGAGATAGGAAAATTAGATTTTCAGCTCTCTGGCACCTGGAGGCTTTCCTCGTATTTTAAATTTTATAGCAGAAAATTTAATCTTTGTACCATTTCGATGCCGGAAACAGATAGACCATATGTTCGGAATCCCATAAGGAAATGTCCATAAACTACGTTATCAATTGGCAGGGGAGGGGGCGGGGGTAAACGCTAAAAACTGCGGTTAGTAACAAAGGCGAGGAGCGAGTGTCACTGGAAGTAACTTTACAAACTTAGATAAAATTTAGTACGTTTCCTGATGATAAGTTCAAAAGAATTCTTTGTTTTCTCTGTTTTTAAGAAACTTATGCTTTCCCCCCTTTCTCCCGTTTTTTGTTTAAATCCTAACGTTATTAATAAACCAAATAAGAAAAATTCACTACCTGTGGTTGAAAAGTTTACTTTTATATATGTTGTTCCGAATTTATCTCGCTTGATTAAAAATTCAAGTATTGGGTTGAAAATATTTTTGTTTTGTTTGAAAATGCAACTATTTCGTTAAAAAGTTATCTTTTTTTGTCAGAAAATCAGCTACTTGGATGAAGGTTGAACTAATTTGTTATAAATTAATGTTTTTTTTTGTAGATACATCTCCTTCGATAAAATTTAACATTCCATTATAAGAAAATTAATCTTCCAGGTCAAAAAAATTATCCTTTTGTTTGATCTCTTTTTATGAAATTTCATTTTTTTTAACAATAATTTTAGTTGACGTTAATTGATGTTGAACAGGTAAGATTTAATTAGAATTAGGTATGCAGGTCTAGTATACCAACAAAATTCAACATCTTCTACTTCATTCTTTGGGTTGGAGATTCATATCTTTTGTCGAAAATTTTGTTAAAACTGTTTTTTTTTTTTTTTAAGAATTACTTTTTTCAACTAACAATATAGCTAGTCATTTTTGATTAAAAATTGATCTTTTCTAGTTGAAAATTCGTCTTTTTTAGCTAAAATTAATCTTCTTGCTAGAAAATTCATCCTTTTAGTATTAATCCGAATCCGCCCACAGTATCATATATGGTACGCTTCGTACGTATAACGAAAATCGCATTTGCTGCCGTTTTTTGAGCTTAAAACCTGCGTACCATATATGGCACGCCCTTTATTTTGGAAAGGAAAAGCCGCACTACACCCAGAATTTTTTTAAGGCAGTTTAGAAGTCAGGTAACAGCCCCTTAATGTTTTTTGTTATATATCTAACTATTTTCATGAAAGTTTAACTTTTTGGTAGAAAATTAACTTCTTTGTTTAAAAATCATATTTTTGGGTTAGAGATTGTAGCGTTTTGTAAATAATTTGTCATTTTAGGTTGTAAATACAAACATTTTTTTTAATTAATGCATTTTGTTGAATTTTTGTGCTTTTTGGTAGTTCATTCGTGTACCTGGTGGAAAATTTATCTTATTGGTTAAAAATGTACAATTTTGGTTCAAAATTCATACTTTTCAGTTAAAAAAGCAGCTACTTCATTGAAAGTTGAGCTAATTTGTTAATAAATCATTTTTTTGGTTCAACTTTTTGTTGTAAAATTACATTTTTTGTTTCATAATCATATTTTTGGATTTAAAATTCAACCGTTTTGTAGATAATTCGTCCTTCTGGATTTAAAATTCAATAATTTTGTTGAAAATTAAACTTTTGTTTGTTGAAGATTGATCATTTTTGAACTCTCATCTTATTGATTGAAAATTGAACTATTTTATCAAGAATTCATTTGTTCTTTTTTGGCTCAGCATTAATTTTTTTAACTGAAAATGTAACTATTTCATTTTTGGTTCAAATTTTTTTTCTAGTTTAAAATTCGACTATAATGTGGGTTAAAGTTGTTGAAAAATCGTCTTTTTTAGTTGGAAAATCAACTACTTGGTTCAAAGTAAAACTACTTTTTAAACCATTTTTTATTGGCGATGAATCATTTTAGTTTAAGTCATATTTGCGAATTGAAAATTGAACTGTTTTGTACAAAATTAGTATTGTTTGGCTTGAAAATTCAAAGATAAGTTAGAAAGTTAAACTACTATTTCAGTAATCGAGTGTCACCTAATCACTTTTTGTCGCCTATTTTCAATTTTGTCACCTTTGTCACTTATTTTAGGAATTTGTCACCTTTGTCTTCTTTTTTGGGGTTTCTCATCTTTTGTCACCTTTTTTTAGTTGAAAAAGAACAATTTTATTCAAAATTACAACTTGTACACCAAATATAGTTTTGATTACACTTTCCTAATCGACAAATCTTGAACCAAATGATCGAATTTTCAAATAAGAATGATTAAACTGTAACCAGAAAGAATTGGATTCTCAAACATAATCTTAAATTTTTAATTTGAAAAGATTAATATTTTACAAGCCAGTTTAATTTTGAAGCAAGGAAGACGAATTTCCAACTACAAAATATGACTTTTCTAACAAATGAGGATTTTTACACCAATAGTATTGAGTTTCTATCCAAAAGTATACAAGTTTTCAATAAATCAGTTGAACTTTTGATAAAAAAGATTACTTTTTAAGAAAATATTTGAATTTAGATCAATTCAAAAATAAAAACATATTTTTTTCCAAATAAAAATACTTAGCTTTGAATAAAAAAGGATCAATTTTGATCCAAAGAAGATGAAGTTTTAACAAAACAGTTGAGTTTTCAACCAACAAGTAGAATTATTAACCAAGAGATGAATTTTTAGCCAAGAGATGATATTTTTTTTAGCAAATAGTTCAATTTTTCGCCCAAAAAAACAATTTTTTAAGTAAAAAGAATTTTCAATCCAAATAGGATCAATATTAGACAAAAAATATGACTATTTAACAAAATAGTTGAATACAAATTAATTCTGAAAAAAATATAATACTTTTTTTCATTTGTTTTTGACAAAAAGAACTAACTTTCAATCAAAATAGATCTTTTGAACCAAGTGGTTTGTTTTAAACAAAAAAGTGACTTTTTAAAAACCTAGTTCAATTTTCAATAAAATAAATAAACTTTCAAACAATTTGTAGAATTTTAAACTAAACGCCAAAAGTATAATAGTAGATTTTCGAATAAAAATTAGTAACCCTTATATATAAATTATGACTTTTCAACAACAACAACAACAATAACAAAATTTTCTAATAAAAAAGTTTTCAACAAAAAAATATGAATTTTCTACAAAAGTATAAATTTTTTACCACAAACGATGACTTTAAAAAACCTCGTTAATCTTTCACAAAAGTATGTTTTTCAAGTAAAAGAAATTACTTCTTAAACAAAGGTACAATAATAGACTTTTCAAATAAAAATCATTTATTTTCAACCAAAAAATATCAATTTTCAATAAAAAAATTAATTTTTTGTCCAAAAACGATTCCTTTTTATCAAAAGACTTTAATTTTCAATAAAATAGTTAAATATTTAACTAAATAGTAGAATTTTTAACCAAAAAAATGATTAATTAAAAATTACACTCCTTGGTTGAAAGTCGAACGATTTTTTTTTATTTCATTTTTTTTGTCGTTGAAGATTCATAATTTTAGTTGAAAGTTCGTTTTTTTGGTTAAAAAATTAAATTAAAAATTCTTTTTGTTGTTAAAAATTTTTTTTTTTAACTGCAATTTCAACTATTTTGTGGAAAAAGTCAAGTGATTAATGTAAATTAACTTTTTTGTTGTTTTTTCATGTTCGCGTTTTTTAAAATAAATTGTTTAAGAGAGAATTAGGCTTATTGGCTTAAAAATTCAACAAATTGGTATAAAATTAAACTGTTTTGTAGAAAATTCGTTTTTGTATTTATTGAAAATTCATTCTCAATGAACGTTTATCAACTCCATTTTTGATTAAAAATTCAACATTTTGGTTAAAAAATTCGGCTTTTTTTTGTTGTTGAAAATTCTTTTTTTGGTAGAAAATAAAAATTTTTTGGTTAAAATCAAGTCATTTTGAAAACATATACTTTTTGGTCAAATCTATTTGTTTTTTATTTTTAATCAAAATTTTGTTGTGGAAATATCTACTATAACATTTTTGGACAAACATTAATTTTTTTTTTTTTTGAAAATTCAACAACATGCTTAACATTATTTTTCATTCTTGACTGAAAAATTTTTCTTGTTAGGAAATTAATTTTCAGGTAAAAATGTCATCTCTTTTTGGTTAAAAATGCAACTGCTTAGTTCAAAATTGATCTATTTTAGTTGAGGATTAAACTATTTTGTTGAAAATAAAAAAATTTGGTATAAAATTCAATTTTTTTGTAGAAAATTCGGTTTAATTGTTGTTGTTTTAAGGTTTAAAAATGCAGACTATACATCTTTTTTGCTTGAAAATTCAACAATTTGTTAACGGATTCAACTATGTGGTAAACAATTAAATGCTTTTGTAAAAAATAGTTTTTTTCTATTGAAAATTAGTTCTCAGTGGAAATGTAAATACTCCATTTTTCAGGGTGTCCGTTTTAATGAAAGAAAAAACTGCTGGTCATCTCACGGTTTACTACAAATTACAACCTGTTTGTTCGTCTTATTTAACATTTGTTTATGACCTATTTGTCACCTATTTTAGAAAAAAATGTCACCTATTCACCTTTTTTGACGACAATAGGTACTGCGATGTCTGCTATTTGAAAATGAACTTTTTTCTTGAAAATGAAAACTGTCTTTAAAAAATCGCTTTTGTTTGTTTGCTTTTAAAGTGACCCATTTGGTTAAAAGTTCAACTATTTTGTTAAAACTGTTTTTTTGTTGTTATAATGTTCGATTATTTAGTTGTTAATGCAACTGTTTAGGTAAAAAACAACGTTGGTGTTGAAAATTCATCTTTTCTAGTAGAAAATAGTTTTTGGTTGAAAATTCAACTTATTATTGACGCTGCAATATATTTTGACTACAAATCTTATGAACAGCCTGTGAGGTGTTTGAAAATGTCTCTAAAAAGAGGTCAATGTAGGAAAACTACTTAGATCCGCTTATCTCTGGCCTATGGAGATTTTCCTGGTATTTTCAACTGAAAAAATTAACTTATATTTAAAGATGTTCAAATTGCTTGCATTCAAAGGGTCATGTTAATGTTATATATATATATATGATATTTTTTGTAGTACTTTACGACTCCTTGTATTGTTTCGACACAATGGACTAAAAAGGTGACCCATTGTCTATGAAGTACCTTCATAATGACAAAAAAAACAATTAATAACAATCGCCACTTACCATTGTAAGATTCGCATGCAAATGTGCGACTATAAACTCAAGTTGTGGATTTTTTATTCAGGATTAGTATTTTTTTTTTAAGTGAGAACTGAGAGTCTTCTTGGGAAGCTTGATGAACGGCGTTAACGGTTTCACATTGGGTTATAAGTGTCCTCCATTAATATCTGACTCGACAAATATTTCCATCCCCTTGGGTCTTAGGTGAGATATCTCACCCAAGACCCTTAACGTTTCTTTAGAGTCCCAAAAATCGAAAAGAATTCAAAAATCATTCATAAGATTTCAAATTGATAAAACGAATTCCAACCCCTGCAATTTGTATCCTTCAATGGGGAATGTTATCCTTACTTTTTCTCTAAAAAATGTTTTAAGAGCCCCCTTTTTGATTCTTTGAAAATAATTTTTTTTTAATAGTCAAGTTTATCAAACTTTATCAAGCCTTATCTTCAATTTGTTTATTTATCATTTATTCAGTAATTTATTCATTTCTTGATTGAAGATTCAAATTTTTTTAAAAGTGACTATTTAGTTTAAAAATCGATCTGTTTTAGTAGAAATTGAAATCTTGTTGAACAAAAAAGCAACAGTTTGGTTGAAAACTAATTTTTTTTATTGATGATTAAACTATTTTGTTAAAAATCCGTATTTTTCTCTTGAATTTAACTGTTTTTCTTTTTGATTGAAAATTTATCTATTTGAATGAAATTTTTGTTTATTTGAAAATTAATTCTTTCAACTGAACATTTAACCATTCTAATTAAAGATTCATGATTGTAGTTGAAAATTCATATCTTTGATTTGATTTTAATTTTTTTAACAGAAAATTTGATTTAGCTAGTTAAAGAATAATCATTTTAGTTGAAAATTCAATTATTTGTTTGAAATAGCTTTGGGCTGATTTCGGGGGATCGAAACGTAATCAGTGAGGGCCGCCTGACTTGTTTCCAATTGGAATATATATATATCCCTCCCCTGAGAAACTGTTTGAGCCAGCAGTTCTAAGGAGGCCGAGAACGGGGTGACTGAAAGCGAGTTTGGTATAACGATATTATTTTGTCTGCCAAGGAAATTCATTAATTAATTCTGATGTTAAATTTGTCCGATTACTATTCGAAATAATTTTTTCTAGTTTCTATTTTTGGTTGAAAACTGCTCTTTTTTAGTTGAAAATAAAGCGATTTTATTGAAAGTTCATCTTTTAGCAGAAAATAATTCTTTTTGATGAAAAATTGATTTTTTTTAGGTTGAAACATCAGCTATTTGGAAATAAAAATTCAACTTTTTTCTGAAAATTACACTATTCTGTTAGTCAGAAGCTGTCGTGAGGGAATGTATGGACGCAAAGGAAGCCTGAAACGATAGATCTTGGATACTAATCGGCCTGGGTGGAGAGCTTTACATAATGACTTTGTGATGCTCTTATCCTGGGGTGATTGCTAGACAGATTGATCAGCGACTTGGGTCGGATCAGCGTTGCGAAACCAACGTGTTATTTAAATAAATAAGACGAAAATAATTCTAAAATAATAAAAAATTAATACCCCTACCTTGTAGAATTGTCATATTTTTTAGTTTGAGAGGTCAATCATTTGGTTTAAACTCATTTTGGTAAGTTAAAAATTCGCCATTTTGCTTAAAAATATAACTATTATAAAAAAAACTCATTTTTTGCGAAACTTCATCTATTTTTTGACTGAAAATTCATCTTTTGTGGTTGAGGACTTTTTATTTTTTTTTGGTTTAGATAAGATAAATTAATTTGAAATTTTTATTTTTTACTCTGATATTACTATATTTCGTTTACAGAAGATTCTGTGTTAAAAATGTTACAAGATTTTTAAAAGCAAGTACAATCTTACTCCTTACCTATCTTTTTTACATTTTGGAATACATTTTAGTACAAGAATTCAATACGGAAATTAAAAAATATTGTTCTTGTAAGTTAAGATATTTTTCTTTTGAGAACCAAAAGATTCTAGAAACGGAGTCTGTGAGTAATCAGGTGAAAGAAACTTCTTGAAGAAATTATGAGCGTTTGCGATTTCAAAACATAAATGGAGTCCATTGTCATGATCACCATACTGTGAGCACTTTCCTCAGTTGCACACCTGCGAGTTATAAAAATTTATTGCCTGACAGACAATCAAAAGTCGCGGATTAGTCTTCATGCAACGGGCTCGGGAAAAACCCGGACCGACGACCAGGATACCTAAAGGAGGTCCTAAAACCTAGAAATTAAGCAGCTGCTCAAGAATGATTTGCCAACGGTGAATTGCTGGCAATTAGTAAGTGTCGACTTTGGCAAAATTTCGAAAAATTTCTGTTGTATTTCAATTCTCAGGATAAGTGAAAGTTTCCTCTTTAATATAGTCTAAATTAACTAGGACTTGAATTGGATTTTAAGCGACTGCCATAGACAATTCCGCTAGAAGAAATATGAGGAAATGTATAGATATTTCAAGCGACTTCAAGGACTTTTAAAAGGATTTAATCAGATTCAAAAATTTGAATCTAACCCCATCCCCCATCCTTATGGAATTAGAATCATCATTGTATCATTTTGTTTCATTTTCATTCATTCTTATTCAAAATTATACCATTATACCCAATCCTTATACAGCAGAACCGCGTGATAGACTTCCTAAAAGGGTGTAAGTTCGATTGTCTTCGGACTCCGTATACTAATGTATTTTGACGCGCTAATTATGAATATGATAGTGAAAATTGGCGCAAATTTGATTTTCATGTTAAAATCATCAAAAAACCATTGAAATCATTGTTTTTGTACCCAAGAAGTGCTGGAAAAGGGTTAGGGGTGCGACTTTACATTATTTTTGTGACCAATCACAGGGGTACCTTCTCGCCCCCAGGAATCGTTGGAAAAGGGGTAGTTGGGACCTTACAATCTTCCTGTGACCAGTCACAGGGATGCCTTCCCGCACCAACGAGGAAAACGGGTACAGGTATAACTTTACAATATTTTTGTGGCCAATCACAGGGGTTCGTTCTTTTCGGTATCAAACCGAAACCAATGGAGATACGATGCAAATCGTGACAAATATACGATTTTATCAGAAACTTTCACTCATATAAAAAAATTCTTGCAAAAAAATGTGTATTATGATGAGATCTACAACTTTAATTTGAAACATTTTTTAAAATTTTTTTCATATTAGCTGAGATAAACTCAAAAAACCATGAAAATCAAATTTTTGCCAATTTTTCTATCATATTCGTAATTAATGCGTCAAAATACATAAGTATACGGAGCCCGAAGAAAATCGGACATACAAAATTTTCGGAAGTGCAACCGAACCACGTTTTATTGACCCGCAGTTTAGTCATTCCTAGAACGAGTATATTGCGTAACACTACATATTCCAATTGGAAACAGTTCAGACGACCCTGACTGTTTATGTTTCGATTTCCCTGATTCTGGAACTAAATTAAGATTTGGCTGTAAAAAAGTATTCCATCCCTATGCCATTTTGCCTCCTCCTTATACTATATTTTGCATTCTTCCTCGTTTTGCCCTACCCTTATACTATTACACCCAATACATATGAAATTTTGGGCCTTTACCTTGTGCCATTTTGCCCTATATTTATGCCATTCTGCTTCGCGTTTATGCAGTTTTGTCTTACGGGGCATCCATAAACTACGTTACAAATTTTGGGCTATAATTGACTACTGACCCCTATCGGTGACGACTGTAGCCCCCTGATTCCTGATATTTGCAATCTAAATATATTGCATTTTCAAGAAACTATAGCTATAGTTAAATTTCCCATAAAAACATATTTTCTATCAAAAGCAAAAAAGCGCTCGTCAAGGAGAGGGCAGAGGGATGGATGGTCAAAATATCCCAAAACTAGTAACGTATTTTATGGACGGCCGAATTATGCCCCGCAATTCGGCCGCTCTCAGAATCAGATTAAAATTTCTCATCTGAAGTGGTGCCCTATACCTATAGGATGTGGTAAAGAGCGTAAAACTAGAGATTTGCGAACTTTGATTCTGCAGATCAAGAATTTCAGGTTGGACACTTAGAGGGCTCAAGAATTATGTACCTGCCGTGTGAAAATCTGAAAAGAATGCGAGGGTGGCCTCGACGATCAGGTGAAGCATTGTGATCACGAGAATGAAAAAACGGCCCAAATCGTACCTGCCATATCCTTCGGGGGTTGCGACTGAATCCCCCCACTGTATTGGCGGTCTAAGAAAGGGCCCAGGCGGAGGCTGTGACGGAAACCGGACCAGGGAGCCAAGCTCGCACCCCACATTCGCGGCAGATTTCCCGCCTTTTTATTACACACACAACAACGATGACAATGTCGATTTGACTCTACGTTTAAAGTATAACTATATATACCAAACCGCTTTCATTTTTCTTGACTTTTATATCGTCTCTTCTGGGATCTAGGATCAGGCATTTTAGACCCAACATCCCATCTGAATTGATTTTTCCAATTGAGATTCTTCATTCATGGGTTTCTAGAAAATATCTCGAAAAAGAATCTTTTTGTAGATCCTCTCCCCTTTTGAATTGGTGAATTTGGAATGGTTCCCGGATATCTGGAAATCGTGATTTTTCTAATGACTTTCGAGAGTTGTTATAGTCATCATTTTTAGATTTGGGAAATTCGCATCAGTTACCTTCAGAGTTAATGTCCTACTTATTAATTGCTCTTTGATGATATGATTATGAGAAATCGGAGAATAGTTTTTATGCACAACCTTTAATGTTTGCTATTTGTATATTACAATGAATAACTGTTGAGATTATGGTTGTCTTATGATCCAAATAGAATCAACAGTTTTCTTCAGATAAACAATGTAACTTTTTTTTTAAATTTCTAAGTCACTATTGATTAATTCAGAATGGTAATTGAAAGTTCGTCAACAGATCAATTTCAGGGTTCTCGAAGACGCGAACAATTAAATCAAATTTAATACTGTTATTTTTCAAATATAGACAAATAATCCTCTTAGAAATAAGATCAATAATTTGTTAACAAAATTTAAAAACGATATTGGTAGGTATTGATAAGACATGAAATATTCTTCAGTTGGGCAATTGATGCGTCTCGAATACGCGAACTAAAATATCATGTACATTACTGTTGTATTCCTAAAATTAAAAAGTTTTCCGCCTGTTTCATGGCTTTAACAATATCGTTTTTAAATTTGTAACCAAAATTATTTACCTTGTTTAGAAGAAGATTTTTGTATATATTGAGAATATAACTGCATGAAATTTGTTGTAATTGATGTAGTATTTGTAATACGTACAAATTTTATATCATATAAACTAGAATAGACCAATTTTTAATTGTCATAAATCGGTATTATTGGGTCATAAAATGTTCAAAAATAGACCGATAGGCACATCTCCTCAAAGATGGGAACAAGTGCACTAGATATAGTATATTTTTTTTAACATAAAAAAGTTGTTCTTTTTCTTGGTCGCTCGACATTACAAAAAGCTTAAACCTCCAAAGTAAAGTCAAGAATCCCCCCTCCCTATTTAACTCAATTTCTTCTTCGGTTTCATTTGATAAATGCCTAGAATAAAACGCCGAACATGATACCAATGTATTTAACTATAAACAAAATAGTTCAACTTTCAATCAAGCAGTTGAGGTTTTCAAAATAATTAAGTGCCAACAAAAAATAGTTAGATTTTCTTGTTGAGTTATATTTATTCAGTTCGCATTTAAGCGAAAAAAATGAGAAAAGTGAAAAATTCCTTGAAAACAGGGAGAAAGAAAGAGGATATCTTTAAAAAAGGTAAAAAGTGAGGAATAAGGGAAAGAATGTTCAGTCCAATTCTTTACTTCTGTTAGAAAGTTGAACTAATGGGTTGTAAATTCTACGGTTTTTGTTAAAAATTATATGTTTTTTGAATTCACCTTTCTAGTTTGTTGAAAATTCCATTATTTTATTAAAATGCTATCTTCTTTATTGAATATTGAATTGTTGTAGATTCATCGTTTTAAGTGTAAAATTTGGCTTTTTAGATCAAAATTTTTTTTTTCGCTAGAAAATTCATTTTTTGGTTGAAATTTTAACTGTCTTCTGAAAGTTTCAATTATTTGCTTAAAAAAAATTAAGTATATTTCATTGAAAACTCTCTAAATCTGAATCAGCTGTAAGTATACCAGTAATTAAAGCACTGCATTTAAGCTGTCGAAACTTTGCTGATTTTCTAGCATATATATGCTAAGTTGAATTACCGGTATACTTATCTCTGATTCAAATTTAGAGAGAAGCATCTGATTTCGGTTCATCTCCGTTTTTTGCAAATTAATTTTTTTCAATTCAATTATTCCTATAGTCCTATCCTATAGCAGATAGCTGAAAGTTGGTTGCAGTTTCCCATTGAGTGATATAAAAGTGAAACAGACACGTTCGAGGGATCTGTTAACATTATTGGATGTAAAAATTCCTAGCCATTAAGTTTCAGCGATCGTGCCGAATTCGAGTGAAGCTCATTTATGGTTTTTAACATTTATTTAATCTTCAAACATTGTAATTATTTAAACAATGTTTATAAATGACTTTTAATTTATCGGTTTAATTTATTATGTTGCTTTGCAAATTT
Organism: Belonocnema kinseyi; assembly: GCF_010883055.1. Classification (NCBI taxonomy): domain Eukaryota; kingdom Metazoa; phylum Arthropoda; class Insecta; order Hymenoptera; family Cynipidae; genus Belonocnema; species Belonocnema kinseyi. Next base: position 85,566,823 of record NC_046663.1, read on the forward strand.
ACAAGAATTATTAATTATTTAAACAATTTTAATTAAGAAATTAAGAGTTTGCACTTTTTTCTACGAGTCAATTTGTCCACGGAGTCAACTAACTCTTTTCTAGGTTGCAATGCAAATTTACAAGAACTAATAATTATTTGAACAATTTCGATCAAAAAATTAATGGCGACTTCTTTTATACGAGTCAATTTGTTCACGAAGTCAACTAAGAATTTCTATTCGATTACTCTTTTCTATATTTTTTTTTTTGCAAATTTACAAGAACTATTAATTATTTAAAAAATTTTAATTAAAAAATTAAAAGTCACGTTTTTTCTGCGAGTCATTTTGTTTGCAGAGTCAACTAAGAATGTCTATCCGATGACTCTTTTATATATTGCTTTGCAAATTTACAAGAACTAATAATTGTTTAAACAATTTCGATCAAAAAATGAGAAGTGACTTTTTTCTACGAGTCAATTTGTTTAAGGAGTCAACTATTCGATGATCTATCCGAAAACTCTGTTGTATGTTGCTTTGCAAATTCACAAAAACGATTAATTATTTAAACAATTTTAATTTAAAAATTAGGAGTTTGATGTTTATTCTTCGAGTCAATTTGTTTTCGAAATTAACTAAGAATGTCCCATCGATGACTCTTTTTTGTGTTGCTTTGTAAAGTTACAAGAACTATTAATAATTAAAAGAATTTCAATTGAAATATTAAGAGTTTCGGTTTCTTTCTATGGGTAGCCTCCATTTTTGAACATAATTAACTAAGAATATCTTTCCGATGATTTTTTTCTCTGATGCTTTAAAAATGTACAATTATTAATTATTTAAGAAGGGTTTATCAACATATTTATTGCTTGGCTATTTTCAAGGAAGAGGTATAATTTGTTTACGGAATGAACAAAGAATGTCTTTCGATGGCGATTTCCACGTTAATTTGTAAATTTATAATAATTATTAATCATTTAAACAATTTTTATAAACACATTGAAAGTTGGGGTATTATTCAATTAATAAAGATCTTTTATTTACGAAGTTAACTAAGATTGTCTTTGCGATGGATCTTTTCTAAGTTATTTGTTAAATTTACTAGAATTATTAATTATTTGAAGAACTTTCATAGAAAATTTAGAATTTTGCTATTTTTCAACGAAAAGGGTCAGTTTTTGTTTAATAAGTTGGGTCTAAAATCACTGTACGAATTATAGTACAGTTTAGTAACAATGCGGTTACATACGATTTTATTCAAAGTACTCGCATTTGGACTCTTCTCGAGTCGAGATCTTTTACTATGTATTTCTATGAAAATTTGTACGCGCCGAAATTTTAGATCTTTTTTCCAAACTTCCATAAAAATGGTAAAATGATTTGATGAAACAAATCAATCCTTTCTTCGACCGTTGATATTTATTGATTTCTAATCGTAGATTTTTAAATTATTTATGTCTTACGGTCCAATCGTAAATCGAAAAAATAAATATGAGTCAAAAAAATAGTAAAAATTATTATCATGGTTTTTTATTGAACTTCATTTCCAAATAAAATAATTACAAGGGAATTAGTGGGTCGCGCGCGTATGCGCGTCTAGTTTGGTTAAAAATGTGTCTTTTTACATTCTTATCATTTATGATTGAGAAAGTATTAGAATTTTCGGAAATTTGACATCACACTTTTTCAACGGATCTCCACGTTTCGAGACCCCCTGAATCCGAAAATCAGGTTTTCACGATGGCGCCTATCTGTCTGTCCGTCCGGCCGTACGTCCGTAAACACGATAACTCTCGAAAAAATGAACGAATTAAATTCACCTTTGGCACACTTTTTTATGTCCCAAAAAAAGGACGAGTTCGTGAACCAGCCATATTTGATAAAAATTCAAAAAGTGAGCGCATTTTGAAAATTTTTGAGGCTACTTTTTTTCTGAATTTGAAAATTCTATGTACGGATATTTATGGTATTAAAAAAAACAAACAATTTATCCTAGTGACTTTTTTCGATGAATATAAAATTCTCAGAGTTATAGCGTTTAAAAAATTTTTTTAATCAACCGAAAATCAAAATTTGAAGCCGAAAAACGCACGATATGAAAAAAACTGAAAAAAAGAAAAACATTTATTTTTGAAAGCTCTAAAAGATTATCATAACAAAATTTTTGGATTTTCTTCAAAAATCGAAAATTAAAATTTTTATTGAACAAAAAATAATGGAAAATAAAAAATTCCATTTTGTAGACAAACTATGTAGGATACGAAAAAATATGAATTAACAAAAATGGTTATCTCAAAAAAGATCTACAGTTTCTTTAAGAATCACCTCTTGATAGGACGCCTACTTTTTGTTTTATTCGTGAAAAATAACTTTGAAAAAAAAAATAAAAAAAAATGTGTGGAAAAACGACGAAAGTTACGAGAAAAAAAAAAGATTTAACAAAATCTGTTTACAAATATCGGTCGGAAATCGAGCGCGAAGCGCGAGTGTCACATAGCTTTGAGAAACTTAATCTTTGACTATACTTAATTAAGTAGACAATTCAGAATATGAAGACGCATATAAATACTGCCATATAAAAGAGATCTTTTTGATAAAGTTTTTTTCAAGCATTCCAAATGCAAAGAATAAATATCCGAGCGCGAAGCGCGAGATTAAACCGTCGCGCGCCTGAGGCGCGCTCAAACTCGCGAGAAATTGATTGCAAAAAATGCAATTGATTGCTTGAAGCTTAATCATTTTTGTTTGAAAATTCAACTATTTGGTTAAAAGTTTATTCCATTTTGTTAAAAATTGAGCATCATATTTTTTTTCAGATCTTTTTTAGTATACTAATTATATCATATGATTGGAGGTTTAATTAATCTGTTGAAGTCATTTTTTATTGAATCTTGAACTGTTTTGTTATACGGTGAAACTCTGAGACTGGACCGCTTTTGAGGCTGAAGGTGGTGGGGAATTACCCAGATAGAGTGCCGTTTCGTACAAAACGCTTTTATTTGTTCACGTCTGAGCGATTTCGTTGATAATTTATTTTCATAGGTTGAAAATAAACTATTTTGTTGAAAGATTAACTATTAATTTATAAATTCAAAGGTTGGTTTCAAAACTATATATTTTTTTAATTTACCGTTCTAGGTTTGAAATTAACTTTTCTGTTGAAAATTCAACTATTTTGCTAAAAAGCCATATTTTTTATTGAAAATTGAACTGTCGTGTCGCACATTCGTCTTCTTGAACACAAATTCGTCCTTTCCAGTTAAAAATTAATCTTTGGTAGAAAAGTCATTTTTTTGGTAGAACATTTCACTGTCTTCTAAAAAAATTCAATTCTTTGGTTCCAAAAGTCAACTGTTTGGTTGAAGTTGAATCATTTTGGCCTGAAAATTCCACATTGTCATTCATCTCTCTTGTTAAAAAATTCATCTTTCTTTGTCAAAAATTCAAATACTTTGTTGAAAATAAAATATATTTCGCCATAAAATATTAGTAATTTAAAGCGTTTTATGTTTATTTTAATATGAAACACCACATAATTTTATTTTCCTATTTTTAGAGCATTTGGGTCTGTGATGTCTGTAATAATGGAGTTCAAGATAAAATGTAACCACTACGTCGCAGAAACCGGAAAATGATCCGGAAAAAATCCAGAATATATAAAGAGTGGATTTTGTTTTAGAGAGAATTACTGCTGTCCCAACTGTCACATTTGCCATAAGGGTCACAGTCACCAGTTTCATAGGGATTACACACAGCGTTGACCTTTTTCTTTTTGTAGTTTTTTTTTTTTTTTTTATAAAATGAGACCCCAGACTCACTCCTTTCTAACACTTTTCCGGTCTCATGCATGATCTGAAAAATATAGAGTTGTCAACTAATGCAGTTGTCATCTAATTTTGAAGCTCATGCAAACACCTGATTTTATTAAAAATTTGTTACGAAATTAGTTGACCACTTACTTTTCTGTATCTATTTCTTAGATTATACAGAATTTATTAGATGGAACTTGGTCCGGTTTCGTTATTAATAGAAAAAAAGATTTTTTACGAAACTTTGATCTGCCCTCTAGATTTGACCGAAATTACATATAATATCTGAAATTACATTAATGATTGGATTCAAATGATTTGTTTTAATTGGCAGAAACGAAATGGAACGAAAGTTCCGGTTAGGTCTCTGGAATTGGCACAATTTTAATTTGCAATCGAAATTTTGACTTTAATTTTTGGCCAAGCAGAAGTTCAGAAAATAAAGACGAACAGTCTGGTGAATGCCCTTCATTCTTGGCAAATTTACCTGTAAGGACCTAGAGTCTAAACATAATAGAGGGTAATGAAAGTTAAGAGGTGTAATTTTCAATGCGTAATTGAATTTTATTATTCTCTGGAATGCAGATGTACTAAGTCACTTCTAATGCCTGCCTCGTTGACACCTCTCAGTAATAGTTTATATGACCTTTACAGAATGAGTACGGAAACTTGGCCATTCTGCCTATTAGTCACTAGTCTGTTTATCGAAAAATCAGTTAGTCCGCAGGTTAGTCCTGTCAAATTTCGGTTTAGGTTCTCAGATTAGAATTCTATAATAGAAATGTCTCATAAATTCAAAAAACGTTTAGTTGCTTCTAAGTTGTAAATTGAAAATTATTGAACTTTTAAGAGTTTTTGCTTTTTGCGACCGGCTTAAAAGTATAATTTACAATATCTTTTTAATTTATTTTTCCCATTATTCTGTAAAAAATTATCCATGAAAAAAAAACTGGTTTACAATGTTTGGAATTACTTATACTCCAGAAATGAGTCAACATTTTTTAAGTTTTTGAGCTAAAACCTTCAAGTCTAAAGCCTTCAACAAAGGACTTGAATGATCAAAATCTTAATTCGTTCTTTACAAGATTTAGAATTTTTGAAAAGTCAACAAGAGATGAATCTTAAACAAAAAAATTAATTTTGAACCAAGTTAATCATATGAGTTAGTTGGATTTTCAACAAAGCAAGATGAATTTTCAACAAATAAAATATATTTTATACCAAAGACGAAATTTCAAGAAAATAGATTAATTTTTAATAAAACAGGTGGATATTGAACTATAAAACGATGAATAATTGGCTAAGTAGTAGTTTAATAGATAAAAAAGAGCCAAGAAGTTTAATTTTATACCACAAAAGAAGAATATTCGACAACATACATGACTTTTTAACGAAACGGATGAACTTTTAATAAATATAATAATGAATATCTAACCAAAAGAATGAATTTTTAATAAAGCAGTTCAACTTCAAACCGAGGAGTAGTTTTCAAACAAACAAAATAATTTTCAGCCATCAAAAAACACATTTTCAATCAAATAACGAGATGACTGAAAAGCAGCCATTTACTTGACAGCAAGATCGAATAATTCGTCTGTTCAAAGGGCTGTTTTGTCTGTCAGTAGAAATTGCTGATTCTTTAGTTAAAAAATGATTGAATAATTTAGTCGGTCATATTCTTCGTTGATTCTAATTTTTCTTTCTACTGGTCCAATCAATATTAGGGGTCATTCACAAAACTCGTAATATGGGGGGGGGGGGGTATCATTCTCCATGTTAAGTGCATTTTGTGAATGGCCCCTAACTATAATACTGATTATTCTTAAGACTGTGAAAAAAATGCTTTCTATATAAAAATAATAATATTGATTGCATCAGTAGACAGAAAAAGTAACATAAAAATTATTTATTAATTTTACCTGTTCAAGAACCTTAATATCAGTAATAAATATTTAGTATTAGTTGCAAATCATTAAAATTGAAGAATTTTCAATCCTAAAATCCAATTATAAAACCTTAAACTGTAATTCTTGAAAGTTCAAGATATTTTAATCTTTTAAATTTACAAGTGAAATTGATGTATGTTTTGAGTTTGACCATTAAAAATGTAAATACATATTATTAGATTCTTAATTCACCATATTAGATAAGCAAACTTGACTTTCGAAATTCTGTTACCAAATTCGGATGGAGTGACTTCAAAAAGTATAGAATAATCATTTTCATGGAAATCGGATATCTTATGTAGATCATTTAGACACCCTAAGCTGGAACTGCCTGATTTAAAATGGAATTACTGCATTATATTGGACATAAAACTACCCTTCTCTGAGATTCTAAGTAAATCACTGAATGTTTCTAAGGACCCAATTAAGAAATAAAATATTCGGGGAAAACCCCTAAAAGTAGTAATTTTTTTACCTCTACCTAGCAACAGTATTCGACTTGCTGGTGGCGATGGGCCAAAGGGTGAGTGAAGTAAGGACCCCCACCAAAGCAAAAGTCGTCGGCCCCCCACAGCGGGCCCTTCCAGACTGACACAGTACACACTCGTGCACGATGATCAAGCACTCGTGTCCCGTGCGCAAAGGTTTGGGCGGGACACATCACTTATTCTCATTGGTCGGTCCGTATTCCCACTCTTCAACTCCTCGTGCTCCCCCCTCCTTGAGTCGATAAATAAGCTCGCACTAAGATAGGACTTAGCAAACCGGGTTTGTATATCCGCGCAGTCGAGAGAGGTTTGGAATGCAAGTTCATTCTTCTTTCAGCTCTCGACAACTATACGTCGATTTATCAATCAAAATATCAAAACAAAATCAACACTCGTGTTCGGAAATTATTCGCCGGACTAAAGTGTTTTCGCGGCTGCTGTCATGCTTTTGGAACCTTCAACGGAGTCGCCTGACGTGTATCAATGCACCAGGTAGATTGCTGAATTTTTGATTTTTCATAATCAAATTTGTGCAACGTACTCTGTGCTATTTATTCGGTGATTATGGATGTGCTTTTTGGCTGCTTCGATTGTTGAATGATTAGAGGTTTTGAGTGTTTCGGGCCAAAATTCTAGGAAAGTGAATTGGATTTAAAGTGTGTTGTGCCCCTGGTATTTTAAGGTTTTTGACACATGAGTTTTTACTTTATTCATTTGGTTTTTTTGGCTGAGTTTTATTGACTCATTCTTATCTTATTCTTATTTTATTCGAGACAAGTTTTGTGACTTACTAGATCTTAGATTTCAAACTAATTTAATTTTGAGACTGGAATAAAAGATAAGTAAAATGAAGTGTATTGTAGATTTTTAAAGGATACTTCTTGATCTGTCAAAAATTCTAATAGAGGCCAAAAGAAACAGTGTTTTGACAACTTTAGGTAGTTTCTGTCACCTTTTTTTTTTATCGAATAAATCTAATTTTTAGAAATTTTAAAGTTTTGACAGCTCTTAATTTTTCAAATTCATTAAATTTTGTAACTAGTGAATTTCCTTTTGCATGTGACTTATTAAAATGCTCCCTACTTTGTTTTTGAGATAGGCAGAATGGCTTTCTTCCCAAATAGGTTCACCTTCAAGATCGAAAAAATATTCGACAGTTTTTAATATTTTTCCGATCATATTTAAATCAATTTAAATATGTCAAAAACACAGTCCGTTTAGTGCTGCCCTCTTTTTTTTTATTTCCGCGCCTTCTCAGTTGCGCGCAAACCCTTGAAGGGAAGAGATATCGAATTCGGGCAGGTCCAGTTTTTTCGTAATATAATGGTGTCTTCTGACATAAAAGTGAAGAGTCTTTAGTGTTCACACCTAAAACAGAACATCGCGCAAAAGGTACGACTCCCAAACCCTGAAATAATTCAAAATTCAAGTGATGCTATCAACTTTTGGCGTCATCATAGTATTCACTAAAAACCTCGTTTTACTACATTTTTTGAGGTTATTTATCTTAAAATATGGATGAACAGCTCTTTTCTTTATAATTTTTTCAACAATTTTCGTGTTTTGGAATAAGATACGCGCCTGATCGCTTCTATTTTGGCGCGCATCTTTTTTGAGGTTAGGTGCCAAGTGTTTTCATTTTGCGGAGTACGTTGCATCGTTTTTTTTGTGATTTACAAGTGATTGTGAACGTGTGTTTAATCAAGGATGTTTTTTTGTGATTTCCAGGCTCTTCAAAAATGCCTTCAAAATCAAAAGCACGCCAGAAGGCACACTGAAGTCGAGTGCAAAATCTCGCCGACTGCTGGGCATGGCGTCTCGATCACGTCGCCTTTCGAGTCCAGAAACCGACTTGCCTTTTATCGATAAAGAGAATGGCAGCGCCATCCTTAGTCCACTGAGCGAAGGCTCCAGCCCACAGAAGGTAAGACAGTACAATATTTAAATTTTCTATTGTTTTTGGGAAATTTTATTAAAAAAATTTTTAATTCTTCGAGGTTTAGACATTTTTATTTATTTTTTAATACTAACCATTAAAGCTGGGATATGAGTGAAAATTTTGAAATACCGAAACTGCTCGAATTCCTTTTTTACAATAATTAGAAGTCAATTTTCGACACGTGTAAAAAGACAGGTGTCTCTCAAAAACCCGCAAACTGATTTGCATTCTGATATGAACCATTAGCACGTGTCCATGAATCCTTTGAAAAATCTGTTTCCGTCAAAGCTAGACTGATTTTCTCTAATATATGCAACACCTTGCTCACTTAATTCATTTCCTGCTTGTAGAATTGCTCATTTCGTTGTTGATTTACTTGTAAACCCGTTAATTCGCCCAGAACGGAAATGTCTATTTATCCTTTGCTCGTTTTTGACATCCGTTACAATGTTCTAATCAAATCTCTCCTGAAAAATCTGCATCTGGGAGACATTAATACCTCCCAGAATTAATAAACTTCAGAATTATTGTTTATGATAGCGAATTTTTACTTATAGCTATTTTTTTATTATCTTTCAGTTAAACGGAGCGAAACTTTCAAAGTCCCGTTGTCCCCTAGAGGACTTTGACCCCAATAGTCAAGACAGCGGCTACGGGTTTACTGACCGGGATGAAAAGTGCAGCGATGTCTTCCAGTTCGCGGAACCTTTGGGAGTCGCTCCAAGGCGTATGTCCGTCGAGTGTCGAAGCCCGATGCAATCGCCTGTGCGATCCTCGCCTAATCGAAAACGATGTGCCAGGCCTTCTCTCTTCCGTAGTCTGTCCTCTGGTTACGAGAGTACCGACGACGGCTTCAACGATTTCACCGATCTCGATTCCCTCGACGAGACAACTCAACTCCCGAATGGAATCTCGAACCTCCTGTCCGGCCACATTGTCTCCTCCGAAAGGCCGATGGAAACCGACGGGGCGACAACTCCAGAATTCGCACGCACCAAATCCTCCTCCGTCTTCAGAAGGTCCCTCTCACTGCAGAACGAGAGGCACGAAAAGACACCCACTCTCTCCAAGGTCCGATCCTGTCTCTTCCGTTCTCCAAACGCGAACTCCTCCGTTTCGAAGCTCTCCTTCGATGACAATCCTCGAGGATTCCTGTCGCCGGAGTTGAATGAAGGACTGGGGCAACTCAGGTGCTTCAAAAGGCCACAATCTCCAATCGAGTCCAGTCCCGCACTAGTCAAAAAATGCAGGAAGTCGACGAGCTTTCAGGATATTCCTGATGCCACGAGTCCGAAGAAGCCCAGCTTCCAGAGGAGCTTTTCGGAGACGGAAGCTCACGCGCATATCAAGTCGGCAATCCACAGAAGCACCACGGACTCGGATCTCACCGGTGATTTCAGCAAGACCTGTGTTCTGCCTCTTGCGGTCGGACAACACGAGGATCTCAAATCGATTTCCGCTCAAACCCTGGCTGGTCTCATCCGAGGCGAGTTTACCGAGACGATCAGCGATTATAAGATCGTTGATTGTCGATATCCGTACGAATACGAGGCAGGACACATTGAGGGGGCCTTGAATCTCTACTCGAAGGAACTCATAGAGCAGTGTCTTCTCGCCCCTCTCAAGCATAAACCGGAAATTGAGCCAGACAGCCACAAAAGAAGTATCATTGTCTTCCACTGTGAATTCTCCTGGGAGCGAGGTCCAAATCTTTCTCGTTTTCTCCGCAATATCGACAGACAGAGGAATAAAGAGCACTATCCAGCTCTCCATTACCCTGAACTTTACCTTCTCCATGGTGGCTATCAAAAGTTCTACATTGAGCAGAAGGAGCTTTGTTTGCCCCAGGGCTATAGGCCGATGAGAGATCCGAATCATGAAGCTGATCTGAGACAGTTTCGAAGCAAGAGCAAAAGCTGGCAAGGTGAGAAGTCGAGAATCAATGGATCTACGGCGAGGGCGAATCTCAAGCGTTTAGGTTTGTAAGTTGTTGAAATTGAAAACTGGGATATTGTGAATTGTTCTTTTTTCTTTACACCGAATTGTTCATCTTTAGCATTCTTTTTTGTCCCGGTCTCGAGTTTCATGCTTGTAACTTTTCACTGCTAAGCACGACAATGTTGTCGATTGCGATTGCCTTTGGCCCGCGAATTTTCACATTGGAAAAAATATTCTCAAGTGTTATTTTGATAATTTTATCTTAAAATAATGACGAAATGACGATATTGTTAAAATAATGGTTGAGAAGTGTGTAAATTTGAATGGTCGCTGGAAAAAGGTACTTTTGTTTTTAGTTTTAATGCGTTAAAGCTACCAGTGCAAGATTAATAGAAAGAGGGTTCCTCTCCAATGGAAGAGCCTGCCGCGTACTCTACCGGCGTTGTAAATAACCTTATAGATTATGATTTAGCCTAAAACACGTCTAGTACAAGGAAATGTAAAGCGCTTATTACGAGAGAGTGTGTAAGAGAGCGAGAACATTTAGATTAGAGAAGTATTATGTTTGTGGAGATTTTGAAGGGAAAGTTGAGGATGCAATAATAGTCACAGTAGGATTTTAGAATCGCATCAGGGTCGATCTGTGTCAGATATATTTTAATGTTTCCTTTAATTTGGGCGGACATCCCACTGTACAGACACGACACGAGAACCTGACGTTGTTCTAAAGAAAAAAGATGTGTCACTTGTCGCTTCTTTTTTTTTCGCGAGACGACAGTGGCGGGGTTTCGGTGCAAAAATTTTAGCGAAAGATAGTCAGTATTTACTTCCTCACAATCGGGAGTTTCGGTTTGACGCAGTCAAAAAAAAAAACACAAAGGCTGGTGTGTAAAAAATTTAATTGTCTTGTTACCGTGTAAACGGAATTTGAATTGTACTTTGAAATTTGGTTTGAAGTCTCCAAGATTTCAGGCAAACGGCAAATTGAGTGATTTCATAAATTCCGTTTGCGTGAGTAGGAAGAGCTGACGATTTATAAAGAGTAATTTATAATAGACATGTAATAATTTATCAAAACTTTATATAATTTATAAAAATTTATATAATTTATAAAAATTTATTTTAGAGCTATGAAGTCTGCGTGGAACTGAGATTGTCTCGATGTGTGCGATAAGCGTGTGTATTTTCCCTCTCGATGGACGTGTATAAATGTAAGAGTCAAATGTTTATTGAGAGAAACATCGTGAGTGTAGCCAAATGTGCAAAGTTTTTAGAATTTATATTGTACAAATTATCGTATGTTATGTGAATCATAATCTATAATATAATTTCTCATGCAAAACATACTTTTGAGTTCAGAATACTTATTTCCTATTCCAATCTTCACTTCCTGAGATTGAGTTTCTCTTCTTGAAATCCTTAAAAGTTGAACAAATAAATAGGTTTAAGCAATTATAAATCGATCAAAATTAGCTTTTTAATTGTGATTTTTTTTTAAATTTCTGATAGTGAGTTGAAAGCTTAACTTTTGCCAATTTCAAATTGCGATTGAGTTTTTTTGTCATAATAAGCGTAGCAGTAGGGGGAATTTAGAGATTCTCATTTTTCGAGAATGCCATGTAAAATCTTAATAAGGCATGTAAAATCTGGGCGTTTATTGATAGGGTACTTTTGTAACCAGCTGTCGTGCTTAAGTCCCGTCGATTTGTTATTATTTAGTAAGATTCTTTAAATAATAAAGTATCATTTCAACTTATAAATTCGTAAATGCGAGGGAAATTAAATGTATTCAGTCCTACATCATTGCTCAGTGGTTCAATTGACCAGAAAAATAAATTTTGCATCGAGATGGTTAATTTTATACCAAAAAAACGAGGAATTTTCAATAACAATATATTTCCTTGTTTCAAAAATTCGGCATTTTATTGTAAATGTGTCACTCGGTATTTTTCCAGGTGTTATTTTACAAAAATTCTAATTAATTCATAGCTTTTTAAATTGAAATCTCGGAAAATATATTTAGATCGACGATGTTTAATTGTCTGTTTTGTGGAAATAATAATTTTCAGTCTCATTTAATTAACCCATTTATTTTGTGAAATTAATAATTTTCTAGACTCATTTAATTACCATATTCTTGCTTCATTTTTGAATTTGATATTTAATTAATCTATTTCAATTAAAAATGTCTCGGTTCGCAAACATTTTTTGAGTTCAAAGATTTCAATTCAATTCCAAAAATATAAATCCACGTTATTATTGTCAATTTATCAAAAATTTTCCACTTCAAACGCTTTTAATTTTTAATTGTTCATGACTTCAAGTCTGCATTTTGAAATTCTTTAAATTAAAAATATTCGCTTAAAGTGAATGATATCATAAATGAAAAAGATAACAATTAAACTCATTATTTTAAAAGCTGTTAAAATCGAACTCCGGCATATTTTTCTTCTAAAGATTTGTAAATTTCCCGGTCAAAAAATGAACTCTGCAAAATTTGCACTCCAGTGTATAATTCTATGGTTCGATCCCCACCTATAAAAGTAAGCTCCTCCGCTTCTGTGAATAATATTTTAATTTTTCAAATAAAAAACAGTGAAATTGAACCACAAAATATGAATTTTGAAGCGAAATAGTTCATCAATTCTGACCTACAGCACATTCATTTTGACGCAAGCAGTTGTATTTGAAAGAAATAAAGATTCAATCAAAAAAATAGAAAAATTATGAATGTCTGATCAGTCGGCGAAAAATCTTTGAAGTCTTATTACTCGGCAAGAAAAAATCGCAGAAAGTTGACCTAAAGACAGAAACATTTTTCAACGTTATACGAGTACTTTTAAAACAATGTCAGTTTGATTTTCTTACCAAATTTGTTGTCTTCTCAATGGCAGAAAATGTGTGAGAAACGAGGAGAAATTACCCTCAACTTTCACTACGTCAACTTTTTAATTCCTCCGCACGTTCAACAAATTTGACCAAATTTTGAAATCATCGATGAAGATTCTGTAACATTTATTTTACAAGTGGAAATTTTGTATACTTTAATTTAATGTTTGTTTTAATTAGTAGTTTTATTATTATTATTACACTATTAAGCCATTTCCCTTTCGGGGTAGGCGTGACTCACTCGGTAGGGGAAATAAGTAGTGTGTGGAAGGAATAGAGATTTTTCAGATTGATCCAGAATTCTTGTGCTATTTAAGTAAATAACACGTTCGTTCCGCAAAACTGCTCCGACCCAGGTTGCTGATCCATGTCTCTAACAATCACCCCAAGCGAAGAACCTCACGAAGTCGTTATGTAAGGTATCCCACTTGGGTTGTTAGTGGCCAAGGTTTTTTGTTTCAGGCGTCATTCACTCTACTGACACTCTTTTTATTAACTATTTGCCGCCATACTTTCCTGTCCTGGCATACTTGTCTAGATTCTTTTATATCCATGCATTTTTTCATGCAGACTCTCGTGTTTCTGTGACTTCTTATGTCTCTTCTAACTAGGGTCTCATTCACACATTCTAACCATTCTTTCCGCGGTCTACCTCTGGGCACGCTGCCATTTAAAAATATATATCTCGGCTGTGGATACAGATTTTAAGCTGAACTCTAGCTTAAAGGAAGATTGAAAAACGTCCGGTCACTGCAGCTTTTAAAGTTTATATTGTTTACACTTCTAATTCAAAAAATGATAAAGTCTCAATAAAATGTAAATCTTCGACGTTTTGTGATTGATGTGATTTATCATGAAAAATCATTAAATGTGACTAATAGTAGAACTTCTTTTTTAACATATTTAGAAAATTTTCAATTTGGTATAAATAAACTTGCTTAAAATTGTGCTTCGATATGCATTTACTGGGAAATTCGGAAACGTACTTAAAGATAAGTAATTCATAGCAATTCATTATAATTTCACGACAAAAGAAAGAAAACAAAGGAAATTTAAACCTACAA
>NC_046663.1:85580974-85588154 GCF_010883055.1 Belonocnema kinseyi
GAAAGTATGGCGGAAAATAGTTAATAAAAAGAGTGTCAGTAGAGTGAACGACGCCTGAAACAAAGACCTTGGCTATTAATGGATCCAAGTGGGGAACCTTACGTAACGGCTTCGTGAGGTTCTTCAATTGGGGTGATTGCTAGAGAGATTGATCAGCAACCTGGGTCGGAGCAGTGTTGCGGAACGAACGTGTTATTTACATAAATAGCACGAAAATTCTGGTTCAATCTGAAAAATCTCTATCCCATCCACACCCTACTCCTTTCCCCTGCCGAGTTAGTCACGCCTACCCCGAAAGGGAAATGGCTTAATGGTGTAATAATAATAATAATAATAGTAATTTCTTAAACAATTTTTCTGTTCCCAAAATCATGAAAATATACATATAATTGCATTTTCACATAATTTTCAATGGTTCCAACAATCATCATTTGCCTGAAAAATTTCTTTCTTCATTCAAATTGTGAAAAGTTTTTATCTATCGAGATAAATTATAAAAATTTGATGAATACTAAAAGTAGACCTTGTTGCTTAACATATTTGGTCATTTATAAACAAAAATCTATGAGTGAAAATTTTTAGTTTTTGTACTTTAATTTTGATTTTTTTGTTCATTGTTAATACAAATTGTTTCTTTTAAATAGTATACAGTACTACCTTCTGATAATTCGATGTTCACATACATTTTTAAAACAATTTCTTGTTTTTAGCAATTTTCTCTTAGAGTGGAGTTAAAAAGTCGCGGTTTTTTTCCGAATTTTTCAAATTGTTTTCAACTTTTCAGCTAGAGCGAAGCAATAATAAATTATATTTAACAGAGATAATAATTCAACCCATTTCTTATCGTCCTAAGCAATTTTCGTTTAGAATAGAGTTAGAAAGTCGCAGTTTCTTTGATTTTTTCAATTTTTTATTATTATCTACAGAAATATTCTCTCCGAAATTTCTATAGAAAAACGCCATTATTCCTAAAATGTTCCATTTATCAATTAGAGTGGGGTAATAATTAATTCAAATTAACAAACATAATTGCAGGGTGCACAATAGGGTGGTCCTTATATTTCGACTTTGGATTGTTCTGGGTCTCATAATAACAAAATCTCGTCAAATTCTTACAAGACGCAGTTTTTTTATTGACAAGCACGCAATGACTATTAAAATTCAAAATTTTGAAACAATTAAAAATAGCCCCCCCCCCCCATTTTGTTTTTCTACCAAAAAAATCATCATTTCTGACTATTCGGTGAAAAGTTTTCCAATTTCACCAAGAAAAAAATCACCCAGTATACGGCAACTTTAGGAGCTTTTGAATGCAAGTGGTTTTAAGAATCACTAAATCCTATTCGAAATGTATTTCATATTTTATTTAAATAATAATACAATTGAAGTTTCTTCAAAATTGGCCGATCTTTGGACGAAAAGTTTATATAATACGTTATTAATTGTAGAAATTGTATCTTTTGTTGACTTGAAAAACTTCATCAAGATAATTTGTAAATCTTGTTAAAATCTACTAAAAGTAACGTTTTAAACTTATGGATCACTTAAAAAATCAAAATTGCATATTTTTGAAAATGATCCAACTTTTGTCTAATTAAAAAATTTCATGATTATAGTTTCGAAAAACATATATTTACATCTAGTAGAAATCTGGATTGAATATTTCTAAATCTATTAAAAATTTTTTTTTCCTTTTATAGGAAATTTTCAAAATGTTGAAAAGCATATAACTTTTTGAAGTTTTATCGAATTTAAACATGTCATCAGGATAATGTACAAGTCTTTTTGACTCGTACCAGAAAATTTCACAAAAATTTCTAAAAATCAAAAAATTTTTATTAAAATTTTGAAAAAGCTCAAACTTTTTGAATTTTTGTCTAATCGAAAAATGTAACTGAAATAATTTCCAAATGTATTTGATATCTGGTGATGAATTTAAATGAAATTTTGTAATCTTTTAGAAAAATATTTATTTTATATTTTTATGAACACTGCGTATCTACAAGATATTGTGTACTCTTCACAAATTTAATAAAACTCACTGATGAGGGCCAACATTTTGTGCCGAAACGTTTGAAACAACTTAATTAGTTTCTATTCACCTAACCCTAAAGCCAACAACTGACCTCAACAATTTCTAAAAAAATTTCAAAAGTATATCACTTTTCTAATTTTCATTGAAATAAAAAATGTTATTTGCATAATTTGCAAGTCTTCTACCCATATATAAGAAACTTTGACAAAAAATTTTGTATTAAAAATGTTTTTTTCTTCTAATTTTGAAAATTCTCTAAATTTTTAAATTTTTGTTGCAAATATCTGCTTAGCGAACTTAGCCTTCATTTTGGGAACATTAAGAAGTGTATCAAAGGCAGACTTGATTGGACGAATCCTTCAAAAGTTAGCTTGGCTGCAACATTCAGGTAACCATACATACAGGCATACGGACAGACAGGCTGACAGACAACGATAAAATTTTATGATTTTCGGATTCTGTGAGTGCCGAAACGTAATGATCCGTTAAAAACCAGAGATCGAAAATTTGGACAATTACATTACACTCTCATGAATGAGAATGTAAAAATGACTAAAAGAAATAAATTGTTGAAAAAATTTATTTAAATATCTAGATATCTGTATAAAGTAGTATTTTGTGAACTAGAGACAATTTGTTCTGAAAAATCCGTAAAAAATTAGAATAAATGCCAAAAATGAGCGAAACCCGATTTTTCAACTCCGGGGTTTTTTTTTAAAACCTATAAAACAAACTTATGGGGGGTGATATTTAAGAACATAAGGTTTAATTCATATTTTATGGCTAATTGCGCAGAGAAATTTTGAGCTTCAACTCGATTCACATAATATTGACGATTCTGAATAAAAGTTACAAGAACTTCTTTTTTTCTTATGGGAAATACGGATTAAACTGCATAGGGCTTGCGAAACCTTTAAATATAATATTTTTTTTAACAAACAAAGTACATTTTTTTACCAGCCTACTGATATGTCAATGACATGGATTATAGTTTCTAACTTTAAAATTATTGCCTTAAAGTCTTTTAAAACTTCTACATTTATTTACAATGATTTCAATCTATATTGTTTAAAGGACGTTATTCAAAAATAATCATTGCCCTTCACTCGCAGAAAATTTTACTTCTGGAGAATAGTTTTCACTATTTCAAGAATATTCAAAAATAAATATTCCGAAGTTTAATATGTGGACATAATTTAAAACAAATTGAATAAAGATCAATATACAAACTAACTACACATATTTCGTAATAAATAAGGCACAAATCCCTTATCAATAAAATAATTCCTATGAAAAAGTTGAAATTCGTCCTCTGAGCATTCGAAGGGGCGACCAAAAAATTTTAAAATATAAAATTGCTGACAATTTAAAATACTCCATTCAGGGTTTTATAAAGTAATAAAATTGCAGCCTCAGCAAACTTTGTGAATCTAAGCGTTTCAAAAATGGTTTGATTAATAACTAAAATTTGAAAAGAAATCTAAAATCGAGAATTTTGACCGAATTTCCCCCTTTTTGATTAGATTTCAAATCATTTTTTAAGATTCAAACATAAATTCAGGACAATAGAAAACAAGGCGTTTTGAAAGATATTCTTTTTGATGATAACAATTTCAAATATTTTAGTAGTTGATATTTCAACAACAAAAAATAAACAATTTAATTTTAAATCAGAAACAGTTCAATTTCTAAAAAAGGACGGCTCTTCAACAAAATAGAATAGTTAAATCTTCAACTAAAAAATATAAAATGCCAAAAAATAAATAAATTTTCACTAAAAATAGTTGAACTTTCTACCAAACGGTTTAATTTTCAACCCAAAAAGAAAAATTTCAGCAAAAAATTTTGTTTGACAAAATAGTGAATTTTTTCTGCCAAATTCTTAAATTTTCAAGCAAAAAAGAGAAGTTTGACGTAAAACAGTTGAATTTTTAACCCGAACATAGAACATTCAACAAATGAGATGAATTTTTAAATAAAAAAGACGTCTTTTTTAACAAAACAGGTACATTTTATATCAAAATAGTTCAATTTTCTACTAAAATGATAAATTAAAAACTTTTCGCCAAAAAAAGACAGAAATATGTAATAGTTGATATTTTAAATACTAAAAATATATCTATATTTTAATAACCAAAAAATATATAATTTCTACCAAATGAGATAAGATTTCAAGCCCAAAAGGAGAATTTGGAATAAAAAAACACAATAAACCAAACTACTCCATTATAAAGCCTAAGAACCTATTTATTCATGAGTACGGGGAAGGTCAAATAAAAAAAATGGCTATGTTTTTCACCGTCCTTATTTATGTATTAAAAAAATTGAAAATATTAATCAATAATTTGGCTCTCTGGGACATTTTCTCAGCTTTTAAAAAAATTTTTACGTCCAAACAAGTTATTTTTTCCCCGCTGTGATCTATGATTCCTGCAATATGTTCATTCAGAGTATTTTATTTGATAATTTACCCATTTTTTCATTGTTTAAATTTGTGAAGTTTTTTTCTTCTACTTTTAATCACAAAAGTACATATTCTTATATGGAATTGAATAGCGCGTTTTTCTCTCTGAACACCCAAGTAAATCCAGAATTTCCCATTTAAAAAGGTATGCAACCTTAAATTTTTGGTAGATTTAAAAGGCTTTTTTTCTAGAAATTAATAAGCATTAAATTAATCATAAACACACAAAGCGATTTTTTACTGTTCAGACCATTTTTTTAGAAGCAAATTTACAAAAAAGTCTAGTTCACAGAATGTTTTGAGCACTTAACGCTTAAATTTATTGGCAACTAATTTTAATTAAAACCTATAACAGTATAAGCATACAAAAAAATCTTGTTTATTGTAAAATTTTATCGCTATAACAAATGAACAATTTTTTGTAGAAAAAATGTTGTTTGCCTTCTATATTTATCGTAATAGCTTAGAAGAATTATTATACCGTGAAATTTTGTTAACACACAACTTTATCTTTGTTATAAATAATTTAAGTAAAAAATATAACATTTTTATGAATATAAATAAATATAAAATTTGGACGTGGAGTTTCAAATTTGCTTATCAAACTTCTCAAAATCATCAATTTCTTGAATTCTAATAGTTTTGATAAGCTATTTTGATACATATAAGACAGTAAACAATTTTTTGAGAAAGAAGGACAAAATATTAACGTTTCCAAATTTTCAGAAGTTTTTTATGTTTAAGAACCTATTTTTATCAATATTATACGGCGACAATTTTTTTCCGAATAAAGGATAATAATTTGTTTTTAACCTAAATTATTTATAATTAGGTTAAATTTTAAGTGTTAACTATTTCTTATAGACTAGTAAGTTTGTGAGAATACTTTGATACAGGCTAGATGCAAAAGATTTTTGTTCTGTAAAAAAACTAAGAAAATGGTCTTTTTATTTATAAAATTGGTTCATAGTAATAAAATTGTACAATAAACAAATTATTAAATTTTTTGGAGTATTTTTAGGTTTTTTGTAACTTTGTTTTCTAAAAAACGTTTGCTAAGAATTTGATACCATTTAATTCTAGACAAAAAATTAATTGTTTCAGTATTGAAAGCAGTAGACCTTTTAAAATAGTAAATTACGCATTCTTAACAATAGGCATGCTGCCTCCATGAAATTGCATTTCCAAGTCAAGAGAACGAACCAAAAGTTATACATTTTCAACCACAAACAAATTTCATTAGATAAAAATTTATAACTTTTTAAAAACAAAAATGTTGATTAATATTTTGCTTTACTATAAGCCTAGAAGAACATAATGAATATCTGTTGAAAATTTAGTCAAAGAATTCCAAGAATTGTCTTAATTACGGCAACCTGAAGTGAAATCAGACAACAAAAATTGCTTTAATTAAAAACGGGCTTTGTTTAGAGAAAAAAGAAGTGCAATCCACTTTTATCTAAAAATATGTACTTTTAACATTTAAATTGAAATCTTATTTGAAAAGTGTCCAAGAGTTAACGTCGTTCAGCGAGAAAAATTTATAGGCGGTTATAGAATCAGGCCTCTCAATTTTATTTCTGGAATTTTATTTTTAGGGATTTTTTAGTCCCCGTTAGAAATCAGGTCCGCAAGTTTCATCGTATCCCTGTTCAGATTCCTGCACAACATAATTGGGATCACAAACAGTATTTCGAACAGCATCCTTGACACTTGCTCTGAAGATTCTAAAATTCACTTCATCACTTTTTAGGTATCCATAAAGATACATCGGCAGTTTGTCGGATAAAATCCAAACACTCTGATTGATTTCGTGATCGGTTCTGATGTCATTGGGAAATACGAGGGAGACATTGCTGCTTCCAATGACACCTAGGTTTTGTGGAATATATTCTTTTCGGGTGTCCCAACACCAGACTGAGTCTCTCGTGACCATGTTGAAGAACATCACTCCATCCCTGTCGATTGCAGATCCTGAAGAGTGTCCATAGTCTTTTGCCCGTGGTTTTCCAACCGGAACAAATTTATCAGAATATTTATCTGCTGTCATTTTATCTTTAAAAACTTTAGTGGAAACAGCAAATTCTCGGAAGCTGGACATGGGATGGAAGAAGATGGTCCGGTCGTGGTCGATGTCGAGAGGACTGAGGGCCATTCCGAAAATCCCGTCAGTCCACTGGAATTGAAGTCCGTGGAGATTGTACCTTAAATATTGATTTTTAACTTAGAATTAAGTTTTTGTTATAATTTGTATAGTAGTTTCGAAAGTACACTATAATCATTCTAATAATCGTAATTGGGCCTTATGATTCTGGACATTATATTTTCGAAATTAAATTAATTTTAGAATACAATTCTCAAACTTTCTTTGGTTGAAACATCAACTATTGAATTTTTCGTGAAGAATTCATCTTTTTTGTTTTGTAAATTCAACTAATTGGTGAAAAGTGGAACTACTTTGTTAAAAATTAATTTTGTTGTTTGTCGATTTATCTATTTAGTTGAAACCCCATTTTTTTAAATTCAAAATGTAACGATTTTAGTAAGCTTCTTGGTGACTAATTCCTAATTTTGGAGAATTTACGAGGGTAGTTCAATAAGTCCTTAGAATGACCAACATATGGCGCGCGAATCGCTCCAAATCATCTGTTTTCAGTCAGCACCACTCCCGTCTAGATATA
>NC_046663.1:85588254-85592525 GCF_010883055.1 Belonocnema kinseyi
GAGCTCCAAGGAGATTATGTTGAAAAATAAAAAAAAATTTACCCAAAAAAAATTGTTTTTATACTTCATTCTAAGGACTTATTGAACTACCCTCGTAACTATCAGGTTAAAAATGCCTTTAAAAATTAAAATAATAGTTTAAAAAATCACGTATTTTGTTAAAAATTAATCTTTTGGTCTATTTTTTGTCAAAATATATATATTTTTTCTTTCGAAAATTTATTATTTCTAATTGGTGAAGATTCACCATTTTAGATAAACATTTATGTAATTTGTTGACAATTTATGTTTTTTGATAGAAAATTAAGTTTCTTGTCCACTTTTCGACCTCTTTTGTTTGAAAATTTATCCATTATGTACAAAGTTCCATTAAATAGTCAAATATTTTTTTGAAAAATAATTAACTTTGTGAAAAATGAATCTTTTGATAACAAAATAATCTTAAGGGTTGAAAATTGATCTTTTTGGTTGAAAATTCGCCTGCTATGTTGTAAATTTAACTACTTTGTTGAAAATTTATTTTATTTGGTTGAAAATGTATTTTATTTTTACTGAAATTTGAATAATACTATTTTAAGTTGAAAACGCATCTTTTGCAGGTGTAACTTCAACTATCTCGTTAAAAGTTCATCGTTTTTGGTAGAAAAGTGACTTCTTTAGTTCAGACTTCATCTTTCTGGATCAAAATGAATTTTTTTTTATAGAAAATTAAGCTTTTTGCCCACTTTTTGGCCTCTTTTTGGTTGGGAATTTATTTTTTTGGTTGAAAATTTATCTATTAGATTCGAAATTCCAATAAACAGTCAAATATTTGTTTGGAACAACATTTATTTGGTGATAAATGAGTCTTTTAGTAGCAAAATAAATACTCCTGAAGGGTTGAAAATTTATCATTTTGTTTAAAAATCGATTTCTTTGGATAAACATTAGTCTCTTGATTGAAAATTCATTTATTGACTGAAAATTTAACTACTAAATTTGTTTGTCGAAAATTTATTAATTTTTGGTACAAATTGAATCCTCTTGGTTTCAAATACTTCTGCTCAGTTTAAAATTTAATTACTTCGTTGATGATTTATTTTAGTTGGTTGAAAATTACTTTTCTGACTGAAAATTTAACTATTGTATTTCAAGTTGAAAATTTATCTTTTGTATCTTTTTGGTTAAGAAGTCATTTATTTGGTTCAAAATTTAACTAATTTGTATGCAATTTATTTTGGGTAACATTTTTTTTATAACTGAAGATTTATCTATACAAGTTGAAGATTCTTCATTTTCGATGGAAATTCATGCATTTTGTTCAAAATTTGTCTTTTTTGATAGAAAATAAATCTATTGGGTAGGCAAATTTAACTTTTTGACTGAAAATAAATTGTGTGGTTAATGATTCATCATTTTAGTTACAAATTAATTTGAATAAATTTTACTGTTCCTGTTTTAGTGGAAAGCTGATCTTTTTGATATAAGTTCAATTTTCTTTGTTGAAAATTCATTTCTTTTTTCTTTTCACAACAGGGTAATCACACAGAGGTCAGGAAAAACGGGCCAATAAAAAAAATCAGGAAATTTTGTTGCACAGGGAAAATCAGGGTAATGTCATGGATTTGGGAAATTACTTGTCAGGGAATTTCTGTAAAAGGAACTATTTATGAAAATTTTTTAGGAATTAATAAATAAACTATTTTGGAAAGTGTGTTTTTTCCAAAAATTATTATTATTATTAATATTATTATGGTTGTTATATATTATTATTATTATCATTATTATTATTAATTATGGATTTCCATTTAATTTAAAAAAGTATATTCCGTTATTCAGGCAACGAACCGAACTTCATTGAAGAAAATTGGGTAGCCTACTATTAGGCGGAAATCATTGTACAGAGTGCATCATGGGGTCGAAGGAAAATTTAAAAATATTTATTTTATAAAAGCCACACTAATTTAAAAAAAAATGAATTCAAAAAATGTCATTCCTAAAATATTTTAGAGGAAAATTCGATACAAAATATATTTGAAAAAATGGTTAATTTATATTTAAAATAGATATCTATTCCAAATAATCTAAAAATGTTGGCGTCTAGCTCCCATTTTTGATTGCAGAGCTCAGAGTTTTTGAGCAAAGAATCGTGCAATTTTTGTAAACTAATCACATTAAAACTCTAATCAAATATAAATCTAGAATACTAGAAGCCCGGATTAAGAATTATTTTATTAGGGAAATTAAAAGGAGAACTTTTGTAACTAAAAATTTCAGTTATTAATTTTTGAACCTAATTTAAACAATCTAAAATTATTACTGTAAGAAAATATACCTTGCACTTAATGGATCTGGATAGAAGAAATGGTGTTCCATTCTAAAAGATGAATCCGTTAAAAGGTCATAGACGACAATTCCAAATCTGAAGACATCAGAAATATAGGCAACAGCAAGTTCGCAAAATCCATGCCTCACATCGACAATTATATTCGAATAAAGTGAATCTTCTTTTATATGATCTTCCGGGAAAGTGTACTTATGAATTAAGCTATCTGTTCTCAAATCAAAAATGAAAATTGCGGGTGGACACAGTTGCACAGATGTGTTCGTTATCTCCACTTTACCTGAATCCAGAATCCACAAACGCATGCAATCATCCACTTGAATTCTGAAGACTGATGTAAAACCTTCACAATTTTCTGAAACATTCAAAAAATGATTTTTTTATACTATCTAAAAATACAGGTGGAATGAAATTCTCGAAAATCTTGCATTCATCGTTTAATGAATTAGTGTTTTTTCCAAAGATTAAGTTTAAGCTTTGAAGATTTCAAAATATGTCGAAAAAGAATATGGAAGATTTTATGACAATATTTTCAATTTTTGCAGCATTTCAAATTTTCTTAGGATATATTTCAAACGCCGTTTCGAAGTTTTAAAAAGATTAAAAAATAATTAGAAAAGATTTAATCAAATCTTATAGAAAATGTAGATTTTTGAATATTTTGAAATAGAATTTTGAAGCATTTTCAGGATTTTAACTCACAGAGCCTTCTAAAACATATTTTTTGTTGGTTGAAAATAACATTTTAAAACTGAAAATTGAACTATTCTATTTTTGTTTGAAAATGGATCGCTTTTAGTTGAAAATTTAACAATTTGGTTTAAAATTTATGTATTTCCTTGAAAGTTCATATTTTAAATTCTCATCAGAAAAGGCATTAGATTGGTTTAAAATTTGACGCTCACGTTTTTGTTAAGTGTCCACGTTTTGAGACCCCCTGAATTTGAAAGACAGGTTTTTATGTGGGTCTCTCGATTTTTAGTTTGTTAGCATGATAACTTTTTAAAGGAATTGACAGATTGGATTTGCCTTTGGTACACTCACTTATGTCAAGTTCGTTAGCTAGCCATTTTGGATAAAAATACAATTGAGTACAGTTTGACAATTTTTGAGACAACTTTTTTCCGAATCTGAAAATTCTGTGTGCGCATAATTATAGTATTAAAAAAATGAACAATTTGTCCTAATTAGTTGTTTGGATCAAAAAAATTACCGGAGTTATAGCATTTAAAAAATTCTAAAAACAAATGATATGATAAAAACTCAAAGAAAGAAAAACGTTGCATTTTGAACACCCTATAAAATTATCTTAACAAAAATAAGATTTTTTCTGGAAAATCGAAAATCAAAATTTTGATTGCACAAAAAATAATGATAAATCACAAATGCCATTTTGCGGACAAACTATGCAAGATACAACAAAAGATGAATTGACAAAAATTGTGCGCCTAAAAATATCTACAAATTTATTATTATTAACTTTTTGATAGAACGCGTAGTTCTTGCTTTATTCGTAAAAAACAGCATTAAAAGAAGAAAATTAAAATTTTTAGACAAATGATGCAAGCTATGAAAAAACTGAAGACACAAAATTTGTTCAATCAAAAAAGAGCTACAAAAGACCCCGTACAGAATGCATGGGAACATTTCTTTTGGTAGATTCGGTCATAACTTGGTAATTTTGTAGATTAAAAGGGCCCAATGAAATATCCATAATAACATTTTAAAAAAAGTGGACAGTTTTAACGCTATACGACGCCAAGCACTCAAAATCATCACAGTTGTGTTGCTTTCCTAATAATTCACTAAAATAGTCATAGAGAGACATAGCTGGTTGGTGCTTTATGCTGAGAATGTCATCAACCTTCAGCACCATTGTGTGAGATGGGAGTTCATAGGCTCTCATTTTCCCATTCCCGGCCCTCCTTTAGTTACGAAACCAGAAACT
>NC_046663.1:85592535-85610963 GCF_010883055.1 Belonocnema kinseyi
ACACCCTAAATTTTTTACGTGAAATATTTTTGTTTCGTTCTTTGTTGAAAAACATTTAATACGTATTTTTTTATTTCAATATGACATACAAAGTTTCCAAGAAATAAATTTTTGAAATTTATCGTGATAAAAAAAGTGATCGTCTTAACTTTTTTATAACAGAAAAAGTATTTATCAAAAAAAATTCAAACATTTTATCTAATATAATATGATAATCTTGTAGGGCATTCAAAAAGGAGGATTTTTCTTTTCTTGACTTTTTTTCGTATCGTGCATTATTTGGCTCAAAATGTTCATTTTCGTGTGTTTTTCAGAATTTTGTAAATAACGCTATAACTGTGGTAATTTTAGGTTTTATAAAAAAAAGTCATCAAGATAAATGGTTCGTCTTATTAAATACTATGAATACCCGCACAGAGAATTTTGATTCGTGGAAAAAAGTGGTCTCAAAAATAGTCCAAAGGAGCTCACTTTTTGAATTTTTATCCAAAAGGCTGGTTTACGAACTTAAATTTTATTTTAAGATACTAAAAGAATGTACCAAAGGGCAATCCAATCTGTAAATTGTTTCGAAAGTAATCGTGCTATATTAAAAAAGATAATTTTTCATCAAAATTTCACAAAAAGAAGACAAAATAAAATTAAAATCCCGGTGAATATTGTAGAATTAATTAATTAATTTTTTTCAAATAAAACTAGTACGTACTATCAAAAAATAAGTGGTGTAGTATTTTTAATCACGAGGCAAACTAAAATTTATTTCGAACATGAAAACTCTCAAGGCATAGCCAAAATTTTGAAATCATTCCATTTAACCAAGGCCCTTTTTTATACATAGCTTTTCGTATGGCATGGCAAGTGACACCATTTTCAACGGCTTTTGTTCGTAGCTTTTGTCGTGTTCAAAAACTTAATTTCTGACGCTGTTTTTTATGAATAAAACAAAAACTACGCGCCCTATAAAAAAATGAATAATAACAAATTTGTACATATTTTTTAAATGCACACGTTCTTTAATTCGTCCTTTTTCGTATATTATATAGTTTAACCGTAAAATGGAATTTTTTAAATTTTTTATTATTTTTTTCTGTGATAAAAATTTGAATTTTCAAAAAAATTCAAAAATTTGCTATGTCAACTATGTAGGATGTTAAAAAATCAACGCTTTTCTCGTTATGACTTTTTTGATTTCGTGCGTTGTTTGGCTTCAAATCTTCATTTTCGTTTGCACGGAGCAACTGTGCAAGGAGCAACTGTGCGCGAAGCAACTGTGCACGTGTGTGTTAACACACACGTTGGGACCCTTGTGACTGGCTATACAAATAACTTAGGTCACATACCAACCCTTTTCCAAGTTTCGGGGGAACGTTCACGGTTGGACCAGTGGTCACCGTGAGGAAAAGGTGTCTTTTCTTCTATCATCGCTATTATTTAATAATTTTAATTGTAATTTCCATTGAATAAATCTATTTTATTATAGAGATAGTGTTACTGACTAAAATCTTGTAAATTGGCGTTGTAAAATAAAATTATACAGAAAACGGTATTCACC
The DNA here is from genome assembly GCF_010883055.1 of Belonocnema kinseyi. Taxonomy (NCBI): domain Eukaryota; kingdom Metazoa; phylum Arthropoda; class Insecta; order Hymenoptera; family Cynipidae; genus Belonocnema; species Belonocnema kinseyi. The sequence goes on from NC_046663.1 coordinate 85,594,088, forward strand.
ATGTTAATTGGCGTCTAGCTCCCATTTTTGATTGCGGAGCTCAGAGTTTTTGAGCAAAGAATTGTGTAATTTTTGTAAACTAATCACATTAAAACTCTAATCAAATATACCGACAGAAATATAAACTTTTCAATTAACTTTAATGACAATACTTACAGTGTAAGGATTTGATATTTTGACACACAAAATAATATCACAAAATTTAATTATAATAGTCAGACGTAATTCAGATCCAAATTATATTCAATCTCAAAGATAATTGAGCCTGGCCTAAGGGGCAGGCCCGACGAAAATAATAGTATGCAAGGGCTTAGGTGTTATACGTGTCACAAGTTTCGTCGATAAATGATCGGCAATGTAGAACAGCCACTGATAACGAGGGTTTAAAATAAATAAACATTTTCTTTGATTCCAATAATGAATCATAAATAAATTGGCTTCCTCTAGTTTCAAGAAACTTGCACAGATTATTTGTTCACCTGAGGAAAAAAGTTTATTTTAATATTGTTTCAGTGTACATTAATTTTATTATTTCCTAATTTTGAATTATTTACGAAAATTTAAGGTAAAAAGATAAATTGTGACGATATTGTGTACAGAAGTAAAAAAAACTTACATAAAAGCGAGGTTAGGTCGTGCAATATAAAAGTATATATTCACACGGTAGAAATCTGCTACGCTTTCTGCAAATCCCTAGGATGCAAGGAGCTCGCAAACTTCTTTATCACACATTTTAACGAATGAAATTATTACCAAGAGCCGTCCGTAACAATGAAACAGCGTGTGTGTTTGGATACCAATGCATGTAATGAATTGTAATATTATACATTTATGGAAATGATATACAATTTGAGGGACAACCTCGAGTGCGAAGCACGAGATACGTGATGACAATATGTTCGTTAAAGCCGTAAGAGCTTTAACCAAAGAGAATTCGCTATCACCAAATTTCAGTTGGCGATGTTTGACCTTAAATTTTTAAAGGACCTGCGCACAAATCTGGGGAAAACACAAAGACAGATCGTGTGATCGACAAGTGTCAGAGGATGTACTGTTTAATGTAATGTTTCAACATACATAATATAATGCAATAATAAATATAAATGGTAATAACATACAATAATGATTACATTCTCATCAGAGAAGGTATTAGGTTTGTGTAAAATTTAACCTCCCCAGTTTTTGTCAAATTTCCACGTTTTGAGACCTCCTGAATCTGAAAAACAGGTTTTTACGAATGTGTATGTATGTACGAATGTATCTATGCATGTATGTATGTATGTTTGTATGTATGTATGCATGTATGTATGTACTGTATGTATATGTGTATGTATGTATGCATGTCTGTCTGTCTGTGAACACGATGACTTTTGAAAAAATTATTCTATTAGATTGCCCTTTAGTACATTCGTTTAGTCTCCTAAACTAAAGGTCAAGTTCGTTAGCCAGCCATTTTGGATGAAAATCCAAAAAGTGGGCACATTTTGAATATTTTAGAGACAACTTTTTTCAAAATTCAAAATTTCTCTGTACGTTTATTCATGGTATTCAAAAAGTCGAACAATTTATCCTAATGATCTTGAAAAAAAAAAAATTACCAGAGTTATAGCATTTACAAAATTCCAAAAAACACACGAAAATGAACAATTTACTTCAAATAACGCACGATACGAAAAAAAGTCAAGAAAAGAAAAATGTTGCTTTTTGAATACCCTGAAAGATTATCGCAACAACTGTTTGAATTTTCTTAAAAAATCAAAAATTCAAATTTTAACAACATACAAAATAATGAAAAGTCAAAAAATTACATTTTTCGGCCAAACTGCAAAATACGGTAAAAGATGAATGCACAAAAATTGTGCATTCGAAAAAGCTCTACAAATTTGTTATCAACCACTTTTTGATAGGATGCGTCGTTTTGGCTTTAATCATGAAAAACGTCATTAAAAGTAAAAAAAAATGTGCTCGCTGCGTGGGCACATTCTTATCACAACTTTTGTCTTTTAATTTCTTTTTCGTCTCGTGTGTGGGGTTTCAAAAAATATAATTTCTTATGTTTTAAAGCTATTTTTTATGATTAAAACTAAAAACAGAACTCTATCTGTATGTCTATCTGTCTGTCGTCATACCTGCCTGTCTGTGAGCACGATACCTTTTGAAAAAATGAATCTATTAGATTGGCTTTTGGTACACTCTTTTAGAGTTCTAAACTAAAGGTCAATTTCGTTACCCAGCCATTTTAGATGAAAATTCAAAAAGTGAGCGCCTTTTGAATATTTTAGATACAACTTTTTCAAAATTCAAGAATTCTCTGTACAGTCATTCATACTATTTAAAAAGTCGAACAATTTATCTAACGATATTTTTCATAAAATTAAAATTTTTTAGAATTATAGCGTTTACAAAATACAAAAAATACACGAAACTGAACCTTTAAGCCAATTAACGGACGATATAAAAAAATGGCAAGAGAAGAAAAAGTTTGATTTCTAAATGCCCTAGAAGATTATCATGACAATTTTTTGAATTTTCTTGATAAATCAAAAATTAAATTTTGACAGCATGAAAAATCCAAAAGTTACATTTTTTCATTCAAAATTCTCTCAGTATATCAAATATTCTCTAATATAATAATGCACTAAAAAACATATATACACTGAGAAAACTATATCGCATGAATTACAATATATACCGTAATTCCTGCGCTATATATCGTAATTATCGCATTATTATATCGCAAAATCGTGATATCATACATTGCAAGTTTTTACATTATATACCGCATAATTGTGTAACCTATAACGTAAGAATTTAATTTTATTATGCTATCACATTGTATTTCTTCATTTCTGATCTCGCAAGGGTTCGAGTAGTGAACAAGCGATCACAGGAAAAATTAAAGATAATGTTTACATCGATTCCAGTTGAAAGATTCACCGGAACAAAAATTAACCTTGCCAGATAAACTTGACATGAATCGAAGATAATTTCCGATTTTTAATCCCTCCTGGATAATCTTTGGCCTTATAATCGCTTTATTTTTATTCGAGGTGTAGCGACAATTACGACGCCAGCGCTATCCTGCATCGTATAACTTAATTAAATTGGGAGAGAAATGGGGATTCCCATCTGTCAGTCATTTCGGAGCAAATATATCAATAAACAAATTTTTTCGTGTTATCTGTTGCTGATTCTACACGTTTTACGGAAATTTCCTCACGTCAGCGTGACGCAATAGACGAGATCAGAATTATTCTCGCAACCTCTATGAAACTTTCGCCAAAATATGTTTAATGTTTAACCATTGTAAGTATTACCTGCAGTAAATTTAAACTTTTTTCTTTGATTGTTTTAAATCTGGTATCTAGATTTATAGCTCGCATTCACGTACTTTGCCTTTTTTCCATTGCTGCTAAGAACGCCGTGGCAGACAACAGCAAACAAATTTAACTTGATTTTTTCTGTGATATTAGTGCATTATAATACCGTACAAAGGTCCGGGTCCTGCTTTACGTTATCATATTGCTCTCTCTTGCAATATAGAGGTTTTGCGATATCATTGTGTGATATCTTTTTCTCCGTATATATATACACACATACATAAAGAAAAATCATAAAGAAAACATTGGAAATGAGCAAATTCAGTTTATGGAAAAACGACAAAAGTTGCAATAAAACGTTTAATAACAAATTTTTTTTAAAAAGAATACGTTTTTTTAACGGGAAAATGAAACTTCATCTTTTTAATACCAATGCAAGTTGCGAATTATAATAATATACATTTATGGGAATGATATAAAATTTCAGGGAGAAACTCGAGTGCGAAGCACGAGATACGTGATGAGAATGCGTTCGTTATAGCCGAAGGAGCTTTAACAAAAGAGAATTCACAATCACCAAATTACTGTTGTCGATATTTTCACCTTTAGTTTTAAAGAGTCTATGCAGAAAGATCGAGCGCGTAGCGCGAGGTAAATTCATTATCGAGCGCGAAGCGCGAGAATCAACAGCCGCGCGCCCTAGGCGCGCTCAACTTTTTGAGCGCAGCGAGCCGCGTACCATATTTACTATTTTCGTAAATAAAATATCGAGTTGAAACTTTGGAAAATGTATCAGAGTACAATGAAGTACGTTTAGGTCCTTCATTTGGATAGGAACTTCACTAAAAATTATTTCATCTTATTTGTTAACCTCGGAATTTTTTTAACTCTCGAACTTTTTTTATACGAAGAATATTGATCTCAAACTTTGAGAAATGCAAGAGCCGAAAGAAAACTACGTTAAAGTACAAAATTTAATAATAAAGGATGTAAACAACAAGTTTCAACTAAATCTTAAAGGACTCAGCTATCAGTTCCATCGGCATCAGCCGGTACCCTGGCGGCCACTAGACGAGGCTCTACAGCTGGCTCGTCCTACGTTGTGACTCCTTTGTTATGTGCCGGATAAGATTTCTTTAAAATATTTTTTTTTTCACATCGTTTATAAACAAACTTTGTACTTCAACGTAGTTTTCTTGCGGCTCTTGAATTACTCAAAGTTTGAGACTGATATTTTATGTATAAAAATGTTCGAAGGTTAAAAAAATGTCGAGATTCAGAAAAAAAGGTTAAATAATTTTTAGTAAAGGTCCTACCCAAATAAAGTGCCTAAGCGTACATTATAATTTGGAGCAATACCGACCGTGCTGCTGTAAACCACTGGAATCAATTTTCAAAGTTGTCAATTGGCTAGTTATGAGGTTTATATTTATCAAAGTGGGACAAAACAAAAATCACTCACGAACATTATGCACATATAATGCGAAAATTAATGTTTGCACTTATACATTCAGTGATCTGATAAAGTGAGGTCGGTAATATAGGTGTTTGGCTGTGTAACATGACCTAAAAACTAAATTGGGTTAATGCAGCGCTGCATGCAGTGGTAGCTGGGGCGTTGCATTTTACAGGCACAAAGGAACGCTTAATTTTTAATTACAAAAAAAAAAAAAAAAAAAAAAAAAAAAAAAAAAACAAGAACATTTTTCGAAAAAATCGCTTTGCTTCCGCGAGTAAAGTAGCCTTTAGTTTACGTGGTTCAAATATTATATTAAATAATGCATCCTCGTATATGTATTATGTATAAAACGAAAATCCGAGTCGTTTTAATCCCCTTAAGCGTTTCATATTAAATTTAGTATGATCCTGGGTATTTATAGTATTTATAGTAATTTAAAAAAGGGTACTTTTAATTAAATAAAAATGGATTAATGATCTTCGGCTGATAAAATGACAATATATATCACACACCATCCTTGAAAGCAAATTTCATGCCAGGAATCTGGTTTTAGATTGTAGGCTCAATTCAAGTCAGGTTCTGAATTTATTTTGCTCATATTTTTCTTGTGCCAGAAAGGCCAAAATAAACATAAACGAGGTGTACAAGATTTTCATGAAGTGAAAGTTTCTAGTTACCATTATCCTGATTGATCTGTTTTAGCTTTGACTTTAACGAAGTAGAAACTTACCTGCATTATTCCACTCCCAATTTGGATAAGGCTTTAGCTTGGGGTTTTTTGTTGGCGAATGTCTTGGAACAGTCGTGAGAGTTGCAGGTATTCCATTTTTCCACTTTGGTAAAGTAACAAATACTCTGTCTCTCCAAGCTTCCAAACCCAAAGGCAAATTATTTTCCGGGACATATGAACCATCAAAAAGAGCTTGGTCACGAGCTTCATCGTTTTCGAAATCAAAGTCGATGAGCTTCCAAGAATAAACCTAATTTTTAACAAATGACAAAATTTGAATAGGAATCAAAATGTATAGAAAGAGCGGTTTTTGTTAGAATCTTGATTAATAAGAGTAATAAGGGTAACAACTATGCAGCAAAAAAGTTTGCATGGAAAAACAACTTTTTATCCTGCAATATTCATTCGATTTAGACTTTTTTTAAATTAAATATTTTGAAATTTTGAAATGATTTGTGTGATTGGATTGTTCATAAACAATTTGTACCATTTTTTTTAAACTTTTCAGATTTATAAACCAGGTCTGATATCTGTGCTAAAACCAGCTATAAATAATGCAGGAGAATAAAAAAAAATTGTGTGGTTCATTTTTTTTCTTTCGAATCTTCAAATTCCTCAAATTGCCCTAAAATTTACTCGAATCCACAAATAAATGAATGCGTTTTTCACATTTCCACCCTAATGAGACGGTATTTGATTTATGAAAAATCTGGATTTGTCGGTTTTCATAAAATCACCACATTTTGAGACCTCATGAGTCAGAAAAAAACGATTTTTACGAATGTGTCTGTATCCTGTAGACACTCTTTGACCAACCGTTATATTAAATTTATTACAAAAAGAGCTACACATTTGGTACTAATAATTTTTTTACAGGATGCATTTTTTTTGTTTTCATCGTGAAAAATAACATTACAAATAAAGAAACTTTGTTGTTAGAAAAATGACCAAGATACAAAATGTCAAATTTGTTATTAAATAAAAAATTTCATAATGTTTTTTATTAAACGTCTAAACACACATCTTTTCGTCATTTTAAAATCTTTAGATAGAAAAAAAAAACATCAAAATTGAATGAATAGTGAAGAATACAAATTCATTGGTTCATAGAAACTTTATTTACGTCACTGTGGGCCGATTTGTTTTCCAAAAAGATTTTCAGACTGAATTTGGCTATAACGCACAAGTTGCCTACTCATATCAAATTGTCACTTGCAAGACTTTTTCTCCTTTGGTACTTTGGATTTGAATAACGAAAAAATTACGTTATTCTTTATTGCACTTTCCAGCGATTTGCTACCGCAAATCTTGATATTACAAAAAATCCAAAATATTCGATAAAAATCAAGAAAACTCCAGAATATTGCATAAAATTACGGAAAATTCCAGAATGATCGCAGCACCTTCGCGCTCATTCAATATTTTTCAAAACACTCGCCAGTTTTATGCGAAGCAAGAATTAAATATGAGGGTTAAATACAAAAATCACCAGTTCCATTGCAGGGCCAGCATACTCATCCTTGGGATAATATCCCACAGATGGTTTAAACATGTGTTCCGGTTTATACATTTTCTCATTATCCTTTCCAGGATTATTAGCAGGAACAGAATTCGGATTAACTCTATTTAAATGAACATCGATTTCCCGTTCACTTTTTATCTTTGTATTGAATCCTATATTTTGGAAGCTTCCAGCAGTCATCCAGTCATTTGGTCCTGAAGAAAATCCTCGTCCTTCACAAGGCAATCCTAATTTCTCATGCACCAATGAATCACCAGTAAACTGATAATTACAGGAAATTACCTATATAAGAATCAAGGATAAAGTAATTAAAAAATGAAAATTAAAAGTTCTTGGTTTGCGCCATAGATCTCTTCCCAGATCGATTTCTCCGATATCTTTCTTATTATTCGATCACGAGTCTCGTGTAGTTGATCAAATTGCTTCTTCGAAACGAAAGGGAAGAGAGATTCATTAGAATAAAAAATAGCAAAGTGAAACCTGATCTAAGTATTTAAAATAAAGTTTCTTATTTTTATAATCATTTTATGAAGGTTTTTAAAATTAATCAATTTGAAAAAATGTTCAGTTAGAGGAAATGGCTCGAATATAGCAAACCACCTCCTTTTCGATGGATTGCCGCTGCCAGGACTCTATGAAGTGAAATTGAATGAATGTCATTCGAAAGGCTATTGAATAGCCTTTCAAATAGTAGGGTTGATTTCTTCACATCACCAGATTTTATTTTTTAAATAAAGATTTTCTAAAAAACTAGGTTTTTGAAAATCGAAAAAGGGTGGCTCGAATATCGCACACCTAGAAAAAATCAAAATACACAAAAAACAAGAAAGTTAACGGAATGCAAATATTTATTAATATAATTTTGAAGAATACAATATACAGCGAAATTATTGACAATAGACTCACAACCATCGGGCTGATAATGCTCCGATGCATCCACTCTGGGATCATTCGTTTCTCCTCTGGCAAAGTGTAGGTTCCATCGCAGAAAATGCATTAAGTTCGTGAACGCATGAACCCTTTTTGTAAACATTCAGAAAGTTGAATAATGTCTAACTGTAATTTTTGGGTAAAAAAGTGTGCCTTGTCCTAGTGTGCCTTATGCCATATTCGAGCTATCTCCTCTATAAATTAAATAGTTTAACTGAACCAAAAATATTAATTTCCAACAAAATAATTAAATCCTCAACTAAAACGGTTTAATTTTTAACTAAACAGTTGCATTTTTCACCAAAATATTGATTTTATAACAAAAAAGGAAAATTTCCAACAAAATACATTTTAACCCTCGAGATAAGCACCCTCAACATATGATATTCCTAGAACAATGGAACGTTTAGGAATACTAGTATAGTTGCTACGCCTATACTGGCATAGTTGTGAGTACCATCAGGTAATGTTTGTTCAAGAACTATATTTTCTAGTTCTGAGAACCAAACTATAGTTCTCTGAGCTATATCGTTTTTTCCATGCATATATTTTCAATAAAATAATTCATTTTGCTTCCAAAAAAGACGACTTGTTAACAAATTACATTATTCTTCAACCAAATAGTTGAATTTCCGGATAAAACAGTTAAATTTTCTGTGATAAAATTAATTTTCAGCAAGAAAGAACTAATTTTCAACAAATTAGTTACATTTTCAACCAAATTAAGGAATTTTAACAAATCAGTTTACCTTTCGACTAAGTAGTTGAATTTTCTACTAAATTGTTCAATTTTCGATTTGCAAATACGAATTCTGTACAAAATTGTTACATTTTTAACTAAAAAATATGAAATTAGAAAAAAAGTTCATTGTCAAATAGAAAATTAGTTTTTAACAAAGAAATTCAAATTTCAATTAAATAATTGAGTTTTTTACCTAAAAAGATGAATTCTCGATAAAAAATTTAATATTTTGTTCAAAAATACAAAGATTCAATGAAATTGTTGAATCCTTAACCAACAAAGATTAATTTTTGATCAAAGAGTGGCATTTAAAAAAATTACATTCCTGCCAAATCAGATAGTTCAATTTTCAATTAAAAAATCAGCTTTCAACCGAATATGGAGTGGTGAAATTTTCAGTTAAAAAAATTAATTTTAAATCAAGAAAAGGAATGTACCCTAAAATAGTTATATTTTGAACAAAAGAGATAATTTTTGTGACTAAAGTGATGAATCTTAAACAAAGAGTATGCATTTTGAACAAAAATTTCAACTAAGCATAGATAAATTTTCAACCAAAACCGGATTAATTTTAAATAAAAACAGTTTAATTCTACTAAAACGACAATTTTTCAACAAGTCAGTTAAATCCTCTACCTATAAAAATTAATTTTCAACCAAAAAGTTTAAAGTCAACTACTTAAGATAAATTTCCCACAAAAACAAAAAAGAATTTTTAACATAATAGTTAAATTTTCAACCAAAGATATGTATTTTTAACTAAAATGATGAATCTTCAACCAGAAAAATACATTTTTTTAAATTTCACTTTCAACCAAATATAGTTCAATTTTCAACTAAAAAAGATAACATTTCTATCCAAAAGAGAAGAATTTTCAAGTACGACAGAAAAATCCTGAAAAAATATTTATAGTATGATATTTCGAAATTTGAAATGACCTACAGTTTAAAATGTCCAAATGATGAAATTCTCAATAGTTTGTAATATTACCGAGTTGATAATCCTCGATGATAGAAAATTCCCCGAATAAAATTATAAAATATCCGACACTAAAATTGCCGAGGACAGGAAAAGTCATGAATGATCAAATTCCTGAATCTACAAAATGAAGAAATTGTTAAATGAGAAAAAATAAATGAAGTAAAACATTTTTATTTGATAAGCATATTTTCTAATTTATTTTAATTTTTTAAATTATTGTTTAGTGCCGGATATACTTTATATTATCAGAAATTTTATTGATTCTCCTGATTTTTTATTTGTTGTGCTAAATTCAAATATTGAACGTTACAATTTGAATTGTTCCACTTAAAAAAAACTTTATATTTGAATGAAATTGTTAAATTTTAATGTATAAATAATAAATTATTATTAATTTGAAACGACTTAAAAATAATTAAACTTCTAATTTAAAAAGATTCTGTTGAAAAAATGAAATCGTTCATTTTTTAATGTCTTTTACTTAAAATGGCTTGAAGTGACATAATTTTGAGCACTTGCAAATTAATCGATTTATTCTTTAATTTTTATTTTTGAAAAAATAGCACGGACTTTTATTTTAAAATCAGAAATCTATGAACGGATGGCCGTAAAAAAATTTGGAGAATCGGGAATTTTTTTCTCGTTTAAAACGGCCACTCAGTTATTTTCAACTTAATAAATAAATTATATACGAAATTTCTCTAACTTAAAGGATACGAAAAATAAATTTGCCCCTTGCTACTTTCTAAGGGAAAGTGGCCCAAATGCTGTGTGAATAAGAAGATAAGACATCTCTATTGAGTCGTAAATTTGTGTAAACAGCATTATTGCCCCAAGTCACTGTCTATAATTTTTTATGTGGCGCATATAAAAAAAGTGTACATGTTATCCGTTTTTATTTTAGAATCTGCAGTAAATTATATAATCATATGATCTTGCAATCACGTGCAGTAATAATTACAGTATACTGTTCGCTCTATATACATAAAATAAAATTACTAAAAAAAATTATTATTAATTTTTAAGAAAAGATTGTATTAACATCCAATCAGTTCAACTTTTAGGCAAAAGTGATGAATTTTCAACAAAATAGTTCAACTATTCACCAAATAGTTAAAAATTCAAGCCAAAAAGATGAATTTTTTCCAAAGACAGTTTAATTTTTGATAAAAAAGATGACTTTAACAAAACAGTTTAATTATCAATGAAATAATTGAATTTTTCAGAAAATATCAGAACTTTTAATGTATGTATAAAGATAAATTTCCTACTAAATGACGAAGTTTCAATCAAATGGTTGAATTTCCAAATAAAAATATATTAACCAAAAATTAAATCTTTAAATTTTCAGTTTAGAAAATTAATTTTCAACAACAATAAAAAGAATTTTCAACCTCTTGAATTTAACAAAAAATACGAATTTGTAACGAAATAGTTGAGCCCTTGACCAAAGAAATGAATTTCCTACTAAATAGTTGAATTTTCAACTAATGAAGGATACATTTTCAATCAAAAATGGAATCTTTACACTTTCAGATGAAAAAAATTAATTAAAAAAAAAAACAAAAAAAAACGAATTTTCAGGAAAATAGTTAAATTGTCAACTAAAGTTAATTTTTACCCAAACAGTTTTAACTTGTTAACGAATAGTTGGATTTTCAACGTATAAAAGATGCATATACAACAAAAAATGGAATGGTTACATTTTCACATTAAAAAATGATTTTTAACACAATATTAAACAGCGAATTTTAAACAAAATAGTTGTATTTTACATAAAGATATGAAATTTTAACAAAAAGTTAATTTTCAATTTTTTATTTCTCTTTCATGCTGTTTTTTCACTTTTTATCGGTTAAAGACTTTTCCAAGATCATGAAATACAAGTAACTGTTCAAAATTTGAGGTTCGAGTGCCACTTACCTAAAATTTAGGATATTTTATTTCGTGAAACTGAAAGGTCGTCAATCGCCAAAGGCATGGAACATGACTGATAAACTTGATTCCACACTTGAGAAACATTACTATTGGTACATTTCTGCCTTTACATTAGTTGGCACAAAACTATTAAAATCCCAAAACCGTCCTTGGAACGCTCCTAGGACGTCCTATGGATGACCAAAGGACATGTTATAAAAGACGTCTTAGGGATGTCCCAAAGACGTCTCTAGGACATCCTTAATTTTTGTACCTATTGGGTATTTTCTCGAAAAAAGCGTATGGCGTATTCCCATGATGTCGTGCTAAAATACACAATTTAAAACCAACTAGGGCTTCTCTAATTTTTTCTTCACCTTTTCATTTTTTTCAGTAAAAATGTTGCTAGAAAATTGATCTTTTCAGTTGAAAATTCACTGTTTGGTTGCAAACTCGTATTTTTTTGTTGAAAATTCAAATATTTTAGCAGAAAATACATATTGTTGGGTTGTAAATGTAACTTTTTTAAAAAATTCCCCTTTGTGACAAAAATTCAACGTGTTGGATGCCAATTTTTTTTCTTTACTGATTGAAAAATCTTTCTTGGTTGAAATTTCAACTATTCTGTTGAAAATTCGTATTTTTTGGTTTAATTTAACAGTTTTGTGTCTAAAATAGAAATTTTTTTAAATGGAAATATCAACTATTACACTTTGTGTCGAGAATTAATTTTTTTAATCAAAGATTTATCAGTTTGGTTGCAAATTTTAATAATATTGTTGAAAATTCCCTTTTTCTTGGTTGGAATTGTTGTATTTTAACTGAAAACCTTTTAGTATAGTTTTGGACATATGAATTTTCTATGGGGTTGTTTTTGTTAAAAATATTACGTAACAGTATAGATATACCACCCACCCATGGAACAGATCGTAACATTTTCCCGAACCCCCTCCTCCTCTAAAGCTGTTATGTAATTTACTGATGGCCCTTACCTAAAATATTGAAATTTGTTACAGTTTTATCCAAAACCGTGAGCCCTAAAAATATTATACTCAAAATATAAGATCCTGAACGTCTCAAATCGCAATAGACTCAAAACCGTAAAGTCCATGCCAGTCCATTCAGTTGTAAAAATAATTTTTTTCTATTGTTTTGAAAGAATGATTGCTTATTTAATTTGAGCTATTCGCTCAACTCTGTCCTTTTGCGGCTTTCGTCAAAAGACGTAATTTTCATCCAATTTTCATTCATAAAACCTTTTGCTTGAAAGGTTCTTTACAATTGAGGTGACGGAAGCAACAACTCGACAAGCGCTTGAAACCGCGTAGAAGGATTGTCCACCCGCGAAAATCTATCGATAAAAAAAAGTGACCGAAACGTAAAACAAAATATACTTTCGTCTTCAGCTTGACCCGGCCCACAAATTTATTTCATTCGACAATTATTACTCAAGATAAATAATAAAAACTTAGAAAATTTTCCGATAAAAAATCTATGTTTTGTAAAACACAACTCGCGATTATTCAGCCGTTTGTTGATAGAAATGCTTGAAATTGGTATGGTGTATTCTCAATATAGAAGCGATGACCATAAAGAACGCACTATGTTTAAAAAGGAAATGTGTTTGTTTTTCTTGAATAGCAAATTGATTCCGAACGAAAACCACTTGTTTATCTTGAGTAATAATTATCGAATGAAAAAGTTTCATAAGAAAAACTCGTCGGCCGGGTCAAGCTGAAGACGAAAGTATATTTGATTTGAGGTTTCAGCCATTTTTTTTATCGGTAGATTTTCCCGGATGGACAATCCTTCTACGCGGTTCCGAGAGCTTATCGAGTTGTTGCATCCGTCACCTCAATTGTATTCGTCACGCTTTTATAAAATATTATGTAAATAAATTGTTTTATTCCCAAAATGACCAACTAAAATTACTTGTACGTAATATTTTTAAAGAAAATAATGAACATGAAAACATGACAAATATAATTGAACATTTTAAAGAATAGAATGAGCTTTTATAAATTGAAATGAAATTAAAATTACCACCTTTGCCTAAACCAGGAAAACCCAAATATGCAAATAACTACATTTAAATAAACAATTATGACCTTAACTATTTTTTTATTATTTAGATTTGGGTTTATCTTCTACATTTTTTGCAATAATCAATAAGCCTTCTTTTTGTCAGTTTTATAAATATCATTAAACATTAAGCAATTGAAAGATTGATTGGCTTTCACTCCTGGAAATTTTTCAAATAGGTTTTGAATTTCTATGTTGTTATTTACACAAAATATTATTTGCAAATTTCTATGATTAGGAGGGCAAATAACATATAAACATTTTTGTTTAAACAAAAGATATAAATTATTACCTGAGGCACTGCCTAAATCATAGAATTATATATTGTCATGAATTATATATTGTCATGAATTATATATTGTCAAGCTATAAATATTTTTTCTACGAAAATAATTGTTCAAAATAAAACATAATTTTTTATATTAGCTGCTTACATGAATAACAGTTGTAGTTAATTTGAAAAATATAACTGCAAGAAATCAGGGGGAGACATTTTTAGTCGATTCCGTAAAAGCCGAGGTGAAAACAATTATGTGTATTCCTGGAAGAATGCTATGCATGGGCATTTTTAAAGAATAATTTAAATAAATAAAGCCTTATGTCAAAATACAAAATATGACTACAAGGAGTCATTGACAAATTACTTTCAGTTTATTCTGCGAAGAAATTAAGCCTATTTATTCAGACATTGTCAATCTGTTTGTTTACAAAAATGGTTTACGTAATTGAAAAAGATCAACTGCTTTTAATTAATCGTGATCGTACATTTATTTATCTCATATTTAATGCAAAAACAATTAATTTTAACAACTAATAATTGCAAATTACGGAAAAATGACTCTTGTTCATTAATTTATTTATAAAATAGTAAACAGTTTTTTTCTTACTTCGGATTCGGCTAGAATTATTTATTAGCAGTTGGTATTCCAATAATTATACATTAAAAGTGATTGCCTTTCCCTAACAGATTTTGGGACCTGAACGATTATGCTGCAACCTGACGTACAAAGTTGCACGTCGGGTTGCTGCACACAGAGAGTAATAAAAATAATTAATGATTAAATTATTATTCATCATATTATTACACGACATATATCACGTACATAAATCAAATAACTTGATAAGAAATTCATAATCCACTTGAATTTTAATTTCTTTATGGGTGGATATTCAATACTCGAATATCCTGGATGCATCTGAGTATAAGTCGATTGTTTTTGCAAAAAAATCCTTAATAAATTCTAAACATACCATTTACCTGGAATGGACCTGAAAGATTACGGTTTGTACGTCCTAAGCGAAATTTTAATTTTTACCCCACTATACATGCGAAAATGTACCGTGGTGGGTACCCGGGTACCCGGGCGTGTACACAGGGATTCATGATAATTTACTGTGAATAATTATTTCCATAGAAAACAAATTTATACTTTCGCGCTGAAAATTTTTTGTTACTCGAAATCGGCTTAACTCCCAATGATCGTGATAATATGAATGCATGATTTATGCAGTATCTCTTTTATTTAACCAGAAATTTTCATATGCAAAAAGTCGTAGAAATATTCTTAGTTTGTCATGTTCTTCTAAAAAATGTCGCTGGAATACCTTGTCTCATTTCAGTATATTTTTCGCAGATTTAAGGGAACGTGCGTTTATGTGGATTCTAGCCCGGCCCCTCCGTGGACAAGCGTGGAATTTTGCCATATACCCCCTCCCCTCTAAACTGTCCACGTGGTGTATATGGATGGCCCCTTTACCTATTTGACTGATCTATACACAACCTTGACATTTATTTATACAATTTATGTGATACTTTCGTAAGCATAATTCTGATGTTCATCTTCCAGAATAGGCTAGAATTTTTTCTGCTTAAAATAGTCCGAGGAGTACCGTATTCACTGAGTTTCACACATTTGCATTATGGCCTTCACAAAACCAAATAAAAGAGTAATACGTTATGAAATATCCTGAATAGATTTTGTGAAGTACTAAGATGCTTCGTAGATTTAAATTTTCAAGTGGAGATAATGATGAGTTTTGAGAGTCTTTGTAAAAGAGTACTATACAAACAATAATAACCTCGAACTACAAAATGAAACAATAGAATCATTTACTATGAGGAAGTTTTTGTAAATTAAATAACATATTTCTTAAGCTTTCTCCTGCATCCTGAATCTGCGGATTTATTTCCAGAAAAACATGAAAATCTATCAAATTCTCCCTACTTTGTTTCCTAAAGCTTATGTTTTGAATAAAAAACACTTTCTTAGCGAATTAACAGCCTTTATTAAAGGAAGGGGGAGGGGGGAGCTGCAAAAAGTCCATGTTTTACTACAAGGGAAAGCGGAGGAAGATTTTTTACCACCAGGAAGTGGTAAAAAATGATCCACTATATGTTTGAAAATTCATGTATTTTTTTGAAAGTTCGTCTTTTTTGGTAGAAGATTAACTTTCAGGGTTGAAATTCCACTCTCCTTTTTAAAAATACAGCTATTTAGTTCAAAATTAATTTGTTTTGGTTAAGGATTCAACTATTTTTTGGTGAAGATCTATGATTTTAGTCGAAAATTTAACCATTTGATTATGAATGAACTTTTTGTTGATAATTTATATTTTCTTGTAGAAAATTCGTGTTTTTGGTTTGGCAATTCAACAATTTGGTAATAAGATCAAAGTTCATGTTTTCAAATATTTTTGTTGATAAAAATTCTTATTTTTGATTGATAATTCAACTACTCGGTTAAAAATTTATTTTTTCAAAGATTTACTTCTTTGATTGAAAATTTAACTATTTTGTAAAAAAACTCTTTTTTCCTTATGAATTAATTTTTTAATCAGAAAATGTAACTACTCCATTTGGCCAAAAATTGATATGTTTTATTTTAAAATTCGTCATTTGTTAGAAAATGTATGTTTGTAGATTAAAAGTTCTGTTCTAATGGCCTTTTTGCCTTAATAATGAACTATTTGGGGAAAAGTTGAACTATTTTGTTAAAAATTCGTCACTTTTGCTTGAAAGTTTAATTGTTTGGTTGTTAGTAGAACTTTTTGGTTAAAAATGGTTGGTTTGAAATTTTATCTCTTTTGTACAAAATATTTTTTGAAGGAAAATTTAACTAGTTTTTTAAAAATGCTATATATTTTGATTTAAAATCTTAGAAATTGAAAGCGTTTTTATATGTATTGAATTAA
>NC_046663.1:85611063-85622727 GCF_010883055.1 Belonocnema kinseyi
GGGGGGGGGGAAGCTACTTTTTAAATCTGAATTAGTGATAAGTCTACTGCTAATTTGTCTTGCATCATTTTAAAATGTAAATTTAAAAATAAAAACTTTTTAGTTTAAAATTCTATAATTTCAAGGAGTTACAATTCAAAATTCTTGAATTTTGAAAATGTTGAATTGCAAATTGTGACATTTTTAAGATTTATATATTGAAGGTATAAATTTTAAACTTAAAAAAAATAGTTTGATTTTTAAGATTTGTAACTGAAGCCTCAGAAATATGATACGTATGATAGACAATTATGCAATTTTGAATGGTTTTTTTAAAATAGTTCAATTTCGATATTTTAAAGCGAAAAATTGTTGTAATTTTGAATACTGAACATTGAAATTTCTTCAATTTTATAGATTTCGAATGAAAAGTTTTTCAATTATGAACAGAAAAAAGAATACCGTTGATTTATTTTTTGAAAATTCTAACCATTTTCTACAAATATGACGTGTATTTCTTTTAGATAAAAAATGAAATGAAAAGTTTATATAAATACCGGAGGAAATCCAGGCGAAGAGTATTGTTGTGGTGGTGCTTGAAGTTCTTGTGAAATTTGATTTGGGGCTGCTGGTTCTGCAAAGTCTTTGAAATTAATCAGCGACATTGTTAGCAGCCATGGCACGATACTTGCTATACCTATAATTATATTCCAAAATATTAAAATCATACATTTGAATAACATTACAAAAAAACTTTACTTATTATATTAAAATTAAATAAAGTTAAATATTAATTTCAACTGAAATACTTATGCGTTAAAGATTACAGATTTTGTTAAATATTGTTAAATATTTGGATGTTTTAGAAAAATTGGAATAACTTTAGAAATAATTAACACTTTTTGAAATTCTTTATCTCATTTTAAAGGTACGTGTCTCTACAGCAGAATCTAGGAACAAATAAAAAAAGATCCTTACAATAATTGAGAAAAATACAGCCGATGAGTTTCAAGAATAATAATTATTTTTTGACATATTTTTTAATTATTTAAATAATTTTAATTTGTTTAAACATTTTTTTCCTTAAAGATTGTAAGAAGTTCTTATTTTCTGAATTAATGTCACAAAAGTTAAGAATATTAAGAGTGATATTTTTTGTGTTAGACAATTTGCAATTATTTAAACAATTGATACCACTTTCTGTTTTTCATACGAAAAATGGAGACAATTATGGATTTTTTTTTCGAATTTCTTGCACTATGTCGCTTATGAATCTGTATTTTCTTTTATTAATTAAATCGATCTAAAAAAATAACTATCAATAGCATAACTTAAAAAAAATGTTTAAGAAAATTATTATTGTTTAAAAAATTAGGGTATGAGTTTTGAAACGAGAAAATACTGAATAATAAAAACTACATAATGTGTGAAATACAAAGAAACTAGAATTTTATCCTCGATTTTCTCCACATTTCCCAAGAAAAGGTGCAAGGGAATGATTATTAATTGCTTAAATAATTGCAAACTGTCTTTCACACAAAATATTTTCCTTAGTATTGATTAAATGCGTTCTCGATTCCAGAAAGTAGTAACTGTTCAAGATTTCCTGAGCACAACATTGTTTGAACAAATTAAAATTGTGTATATAATGGTTCAATATCGTTAAAAAACATGTTACTCTCAACATTCGTTAATTGTTTGAATAACTCTAGAAAACAATAAATTTTCACGATTTTTAACTGGACAATTCTTTAAACAAATGCAAATTCTTTGCAAAATTACCAAATATGCATAAGTCCTCCCGAAAAATAATAACATTTCACGATTATGAGGCGAAAAAATTGTTTAAACAAATAATAATTGTTTGAACAACTAAAAATAACTAAAAAATACTTAAAAACTTGTCACTAATGGAATAAAATTATTCATGTTGAAACGGATGCAAAAAATACCGCGGTTTGCAGGAATTTTACATAAAACTGCTATTTTGAATTTTTTGAGGCATTTTGCTGACACAATACAAGGTAATTAAGCGTATTAATATTGAAATTTAAGGATATAAATTATCCCTTGACCATTCACTTCATATTCACTTCACTGAAATATTTTTCTTAAAGTGTATGAATAAAAATGACGAAAATGGAATCATATAACTGGGTTAAATCAGTGAGATTAACCTTCTTTTTCACTTCAATTTTACTAATAATTAATTCAGCAACTATTGCACTTTTTGAATCCTATAAGATGTTTAATTTTCAATTATGAAAACTAATAAATTTAGAAACAAATTAAGGCATTTACACTATTATGAACGATTCAAACTGTGGCACTGTTAAAAAACGAAATTTCTTTCTTTTAGAATTGAAAAGACTAAAGTTTCGACAATGAAAAAAGTATTGAGAACACTAATTTTGAAAGAATTTATACTCCACAGTCTTAACGTTTTTACTTAATTATAAAATAACTTTTAATTGTTGCTTACTATTTGGTTGAAATATCAGTAAAAATTAAGTAATTTTCAGTCAAGATTGACTAATTGTAAGATTTGAGTCAATTACATTAATGTTTAAAGCAAACAACCAGTTGAGTTCACTAATTATAAGTTTCATTTAAATTTCACTAATAATTCGACTTCAGAGAGAGAGAGAGAGAGAGTCGTTTGATGAAATTTAATTTAAAATAAAAGTTGTTTATTAATTAAAATAATTAATAAAAATGAAACTTGCCTGCCATGTTAAAATTCAATAATCCTCAGACACTTTTGGCGGCACTTCCCGAAACATTAAAAAAGTGAGAGTGTAAAATATTAATATATAGATTTTTTCGACGAAACATTGAACTTTTCTTCTAGCAATTTTTTTAAGTTTTTTTTTTACTTTTAGGGTATTCAAAGGTACTGCACGGGAGTGCGGCTAGATCACGTATGAAATGGATAACACACGAAATGTGACTGTGAGATGGTTCGCCATATTATTGCAATCAAGATTTTCCAGTGAATGTGAATGTGAATGTGAACGTGAATGTATTTGTAGAAGTAAATGCAGTAATAAAGAGAATGTCCGGTACCTTCTACCAATCTGAGTGAAGATTCTCTCTCCTCACATTACACATGGGACTTATAGGTCATTCGCGAGAAGTTCATCTTAGACTCCATTTGCAGATCGAGTACTAAGTTAGTCAAAACTCTCTAGATTTCTCTTTCATTTTCAATTTTATATTCATTTCTTAAGTCAAAGTCAATGTTTACTTTGAAGATTCAAATATGTAAACCCCTCAAACGATGAGGGGTTGTCCATAAACTACGTTTTTTTCGCGTTTTTAGTGAGTTTAGTTACCAATATGCATATATGTGACCGAATGACAAACTATAATAAGCTTCCGCGATGAATCAAGAAAAATTAAAAACATTAAAATATCAGACAAACTCTCCAAAATGCTTTTAAAACACCGAAATAACATGGGAATCAATTATTAAAAATCAAATTAGTGTTGATGCCATGGTGAACTCATTATAAAGTGCTTTAAATTTCTAAAATTTGAAATCGAAATGTATTGCATTTTCAAGAAACTAATTGAATTTTCTATAAAAGATATTTCCGGTCAAGGGTAAATATAACAACAACAATTAGAAGAATTATCAACGGAAAAAGTTAATTTTTATCTAACAAGTTGCATCAACATCCAAACAGTTGAACTTTTAAGCAAAGGTAACGAATTTCCAACAAAAAAGTACATTTTCAACTAAGAATGATGATTTTTGTACCATAAAAGATGAATTCGTATAAAAACGATACATTTTTAAGAAAATAGTTTAATCTCTGACCAAAAATATGACTTTAATAAACTACTAGCATTTTCAACAAACTAATTACAATTTTACTTTTTCATAGGGGAAGCTATGTTTAATGAAATAAATGAATTTTCAATTTAAAAACATGGATTTCCAATCAATTAGTCGAATTTTCAAATAATAAAAGATTATATTTCAACCAAAAACAGTTGGAATTTAATCCGTATAATTACATTTTTAATCTAAAAATGCGAATTTGTTTAGAAGACAATAAAATTTGTAACCCGAATATAATAACACAAAACTACACTATAACCATTTGAATTCAACCAAAAAATACGAATTTTTAACAAAATAGTTGAATCCTAAACCAAAAACATGAGTTTTTAATAAAATAGCTGAATCTTGAAGTAAAACTTTTTAAAGAAAACGATGAAGTTTCACCTAGTAAGATTAATTTTCTACAAAAAAAAGAATTTTTCACAAAATTCATAAATTTTCAACCACAGAGTTGAGTTTTCAATAAGAAAATATCAATTTCCAACTAAAAATTAGATAGTTATTCTCCACACAAGAAACGAATTTTCAAAAAAATACAAGTTAAATTTTTAACCAATAAATAATTTTTTCATCAAACAGTTGTATTTTTATCAAAAAATAAGAATTTTAAACAAGATACATATTTACTTTCTCAGTTTAAAAAATATAATTGTATGCTCAAGAATTTAATTTTCTACCAATAAAGATAAATCTTCAACAAAATACATGAATTTTCAACTATGAAAGACGAATTTTTAGCACAAAAGTTGAATCCTTAACCGAATCAGATTCATTTTTAACTAAACAGATGCACTTTTAACTAAAAGGATAAAGAAGTTGCAACCGAGATGGCTAATTTCCTACCAAAAAGACGAATTTTTAATAATCAAAAATATGAATTATTAACCATATGAATAGTTTTTTTTGGAACAAAAAATACCAATTTTCAATTAAAAACATCAATTTTTAACCACAAATGGATAAGTTATATATTTAGTTGGAAAAATTAATTCTTAACAAAAAACACGATTTTTAAACAACATAAATTGTTAAATTTTCAAGCAAGGAAATCAATTTTCAACCAAATAGTTGCATTTTTATCAAAAAGACGACGATGTATTATCAATTATTAAAAAAAAATGAGGTGGGGTTTTTGAGAAAATCCACTTTTGACTAAAAAAAGAAATTTCTAATTACCTATACTAGTTCGAGAAAACCTGTATTATGAAAAAACTTTGTGTCATTTTTTGAGAATTCGCAGATAATCTTCGAATAACTGTAACAAATCCAAATCATGTTTTTTTTTTCTGAATCAGTGAAATACATGTTCGATTATTTTTACCATAGAAAGATATATTCAAATTTCGGAACTGATATCAATTTAAGGATATACATTACGAGTTATCTCAAGTTCAAAAATGACCATTGTTAAAATGATTTATAAAATCAAGGAAACTATTTCTATTATTAATTGTAACTAATTTTAGAAGAAGACTAGCTTTATGGACAAATATTTCAGGTTTAAATTTTTTATGTAACATTAGTAATTTTTTTTCTCAAATTTATTTAAGAGAAATATTGTTTATAAACTTCAGACGTTTATAATTTCTAAATAAAATTTTCAAAATAAAAACGTACTAGAGAGATTCGTAGAGAAAACTTCAAGAAATAAAATAAGTCCTACAACATTAGGATTAAATAAGAATTGCAACTTTTACTTAAAGAGAAATCAATAACATAAAACTCTAAATAACTCTTATTAAATAAACAATTATGACCTAAAATATTTTTTCTAAAGCTCACCTTCAGTTCTATTTCAAAATTAGTTACAGTTTACAAGGGAAATATTTCCCTCGAATTTTTGGTGTACATCCTTAAAGAAGTCAAATTTCAAAATTTCTACATTATTAGAATTTTTAAGTTTTTGTATTAATTTATGATGCTCTGAAAATCAAATACTTAAAAAAAATGTTCAGTCAAATAATTATTTTTATTTAATTTACCCTCGAATGTACCTACAAGCTAATTCAAATCATTTAAAAAATCAAATATAATTTTTGTTGAAAAGCGAGTAAAGGGAAAGAATTTCTATATGTTGAAATTTTCAGCTTTAGATTCCCTATTTCATTTTAAATCCTTTTGAAACTAGAAACTTACAAAGTCTTGGATAAATATGGCTTTAATATAATTTAGTGAAACTGGTCAGATTTCCATAAATGAATTCACCTAAAGTGGGATAGTTTAATTAAATGTTGCTCAATGTAAGGTTTTTATAAAATCCCGTTCCTTTCAAATTTAAAAGATTCTCAAACATAGGACTTGCATACATTTTATTATCTAACTAATATTTATTACATAATGAAAAAATATAAAATGAATAAATGTATTGAATTGATTATTGTTAATATGAATTCACTTTCATGAAACTATACTATTTTATGTGAAAGTTTATATTATTAAAAATAGAATTAAAAGATATCGAGTGCAGGAAGCAATAATAAATAATAATTTCATGCATTGTTGCAATAAGAAAGTGATTTTTAATTAAATTTTTCTAAAATATTTATTCAGTTTCAGTAAAGAGATACGATTGGCTACAGGAATCTGATAATTTTCGTGATAAAACGGTTTGAAGTAATTTTCCGTTTAACGAAACCAGAGAATATTTAGGAGTAAAAAATAGCTCTCCTGGACAAATAAATAATTTCTGTGAAAAAGTTTTAATTGCACACAGAAGAAGAATGTGGTTGATTCAACAACTTTTTTTCTGTTTGATCGATAGAATATTGCTATTATATAAAAACAAAATATTTGGTTGATACAACCAAAGTTTTTGGTTGGCTTAGCCAAAGCTGTTTGTAAATGGAGTATTTGGTTGATTTAACTAAAAATAGAATCATTAACCACACGCTAAGCGCGCTTGTGTATTTTAGAATTACTGTTTATTTGTTTCAAGTTTTTAAACACCTACATCCAAACAAAAATGACAATCTGCGATTTTTTATTTTACACGATTTTGGAAAATATTAGAGGAAATTCGAGTCTGTTTAAAAGAAATTTAACACCTTATTTAATTCAATTACCTGGTCAACATCTAAAATCATCGTCTAAAAGAAATTAAGTTAAAAAGAAAGATTGTGTTTGTTAACCAGCTATTTCGGAGAAAAATGCAAAATGTTAGAGCATTTAAAGAATTGTTGTGACCATATTTTTTAAGATTTCAAAATTCTATGTTCGGCCATGCGTAGTGCTTGGAAATCTAAATAATTTTTTTGCGGTTAAACAATGCAAGATACGAAAAAATATGAATAGACCAAAATTATGTAACAAAAAATATCTAAAAATTCTGTATTAATCACTTTTTGATAAGACGCGTAGTTTTTTGTTTTAGCCGTGAAAATTACATTAAAAATCAGCAAATTAAATTTTGACAAAAAGAAACAAGGCACAATAAAATGTTTAATAACAAAATTGTCTGTTAATTAGATCTGAAAATATGCTTTTAACCTTTCTTTAGCATTAAAGCCGAGCGTGTAGCGCGAGATAAATATATTATTGAGTGCCAAGCGTGAGATCCAATAGGTGGGTGCCCAAATTTGCGAGCTGCGCGCGCAGATTTTTACATTCTCATCAGAGACGGTATTAGATTTGTGTAAAATTTGACCCCCCCCCCCAGTTTTTTTCAAATTCCTCGTTTTCAGACCCTCTGAATCTGAAAAACAGGTTTTTACTAATGTGTTTGCCGGCCCGTATATCTGTCTGTATGCCTGTATGTTTGTCTGTCTGTATGTATGTATGTATGTCTGTCTGTTTCCACAATAACTGTCGAAAACATTAATCCACACGAAAATGAAACTTTTAAGCCAAATAACGGACGATATGAAAAACAGACAAGAAAAGAAAAAGTTTGATTTTTAAATGCCATACAAGATTATCACAATAACTTTTTGAATTTGCTATTAAATCGAAAATTCAAATTTTGACAGCATACAAAATAATGGATAATCCAAAATGACATTTTTTCATTCATCCATTTCACAGTATTTCAGAGATTCTCAAAATTTACAATAAAATGTTTAATAACCAATTTTTTTTCTAGAATGCGCATTTTTTAAACGGAGCAATGAAACTACGTCTGTTTTAATACCAATGCAAGTTATGTATTATAATAATATACATTTATGGGGATGATATAAAATTTCAGGGTTAAACTCGAGTGCAAAGCATGAGATACGTGATGAGAATGTGTTCTTTAAAGCCGAAGGTGCTTTAACAAAAGAGAATTCACAATCACCAAGTTACTGTTGTCGATACATTTACCTTTAGTTTTAAAAAGTCTGTGCACGAAGATCGAGCGCGAAGCGCGAGAACCAACAGTCGCGAGAACCAATAGTTTAAATTATTTCCTCGAGAACCTTCATTAAAGAACTGTTAGCGTTTTTGGGAGACGAGGAAGAAGCCGAAGAACTAAAAATAGGAACAAACAATAAAATCGAATATATGAAAATGATAATGATCTCAAACACATTTTCATAACGCGCGCTCAGAAAGCCTTAATCAATCGATACTAAATAATTTATAATTTGGTAGGGTTCCAATACACTACTTTTCCACATAGTTACAAGTTCGAATTCTAAAAAAAAAATTTCCGTCTCACCATTGGGTATATGTGGATCATTTTATGCCTATTAGTCCAGGCATTATATTGAAATAATAAGTGAAATTCTCAAAAAAATCTTGCTTCGAATGTTTTTATTGAGAAAGTTCCGTTAAGGTGTTTCTTTCGACATACTAAAAATGCTAGAACAGATCAATTGCCAAAGCGGTTTCTTCTTTGAAAACAGTTCCAAAAGTTACATTTGCGTGGACGGATAATTCCCATTGAAATTGAAAGCAAAATGTCCAACAGAAAAAAGAAAGAGGATACAATTATGAGAAAATTAAAAAAAAAATTCGTTATCTTCCATAGGTTTCGATTAATGATACATAGAAAAAACCCCATTTTTTGGATTTTCAGTGAAAAATCACTAAGTTTAACAAAATACTGTCTACCTTCGCGGACTAAGTCAAGTAACTGATGAGATTAGGATGTTATAAGTTAATCCAAGACGATGTGTGAAACCTCCTGCGATGATGCTGTAGTTATACAATTACGAACGGCCGCTAGCGTTGGAGGTGACAAATTGTTACCTCTGGGTGCTTTCTTAGAGCTACCATTTGCCACTCTACAGGTTTTTGGTCACTTGATTGCTGATGGTCAGGAAAGTTTCTTACAATGCGACAGATGTTTAATAAAACCGCCTTCTGAGCTGTTGCCAATACACTACTGACTCCTAAATGTTCAAGATTTTCAGTGCATCTTGCGTGCACATTGCCTGTAGCCGAAATCACAATAGGGATAGGTATAAGTTGACTGCAAATTTCGGTTAAGTGAATAAGCAATGTCGATGATGTAGACTCTTCCACCTTTTTTTCTCGCATCACTATGTCAGGTCGATTGGCCGGGATTGAATGATCCGTTTGGATAGTAACATTCCAATATAAGATGTAATCTTCGCATTCTAAACGGGCACTAGAATGTATCTATAGAAAGGCATCCATTCTTTTAAGAGTCCTATGTTTAGGGCAAGTTGTTGATCTATAATTCCCGCTACATCATTATTTCTGTGCGTTTATTCTCTCTGAGCAATTACGCGACATCCACCAATAATGTGCTCGATGCATTCGTTGGTATCTCTATGTAATCGGCACCGGTCAACCACGTCCTGATGAACACGTGTTTGCGATCATTTCTGGTGCAGACAACTTTATCCTGTATCGCAATGACGTATCCTTCCGTCTCTGGATACAGAACACCCTTTCTTAGCCAAATATTGGATGCCTCACTATCTATTTCATGTTGATCTAACGTTTTGGGGTGCTCGCCGTGGATAGCTTTCTGCCTCCATTGTATTTCTAATTCCTCTATGGTTTCTGCCATAACATTCAAGGCCCCATCTTAGGACAAATTTAAGGGCGTGTAGTCAAGACCCGATTTACAGATGGTGCTGTAAAGCGCAATATTTCTTTTGCTGTTAGAATAGTTCTTCAACTGTGTAACTTGTGGCTTACACCGTTTTTTTCACATCTACAACGCCCCTACCCCCTATATGTCGTGGTAGAACTACCCTTTCAATCGCTGAATTTGTGTGGTGCATTCGATGCTTCGTAATTTCTACGCGGACGATTCTTTTTAACTTTTAAAGGTCGGTGTTAGACCACTTGATGAGCCCGAAGGAGTATGTCAGGACAGGGATCGCATATGTGTTGTTTGCCCTGATTTTTTTGCCGAGTTGAGAAAACTCTTCATAATACATCTGAGTCTCGTAGTGAAGGCAGT
Organism: Belonocnema kinseyi; assembly: GCF_010883055.1. Taxonomy (NCBI): domain Eukaryota; kingdom Metazoa; phylum Arthropoda; class Insecta; order Hymenoptera; family Cynipidae; genus Belonocnema; species Belonocnema kinseyi. The sequence goes on from NC_046663.1 coordinate 85,621,251, forward strand.
CGTTAGGCTTGTTATAACTATTGTATGCTGAATACCCTTAAATTCAAGAATACCCAGATATTTATATCATTCGCCTGCAGCTATTGCCTCGATGTCATTTTCGAACTCGTTCTCTAACTCTGCGGTCCCTAGTTCTCCTCTGATTAAATGTACTGTTCTGCATTTGTCTAGTCCGAATTCCATGTGGATATAATTGGTAAATTGCTTTGTGACATCGATCACTTGCTACAGTTTCTGTGCTGAACTAGAGTACAGATTCACGTCATCCATGTGACGAAGGTGGGTCACGCTAACCAAAGCATCCTCATCAGGCACAGTTGATGTTCCACTGCTTTCCGTTTGACGCAGATGTTCTTTCTAGCCAGCTGTTTGATTAGTGAGATCTGCCTGACCATCTCGCAACTCAGCATCGCCACCGTCCCGCATGCTGTGGCCCCCAGCTGTGGCTTCAGGGGTGCCCCGACGACCCTCGGGAAGCAAAAAGCGTTTCAATATCTTTAATATAATTTCCATTATTATTTGGGTTTTGGTGTTCTTCTTAGTCCCCTTCCTCATCATTATCATCCTATTTGGCATGGCAAACTCTGTTAGTAGTAATGCTACCGCCAAGATAGCCGTCAAAGTCATGCGAGGAAAGCACAAGCCCTACCGCGACATCAACGCCAATTTAAACTTCGTGTAGAGCAAAAGGACAAAAGCTGGCTTGATCTGGATGTTCAGTATGCATAGCGACTGCGAAATCACGGCCTATCGATCCTTTTTTTATTAAATTATTTAATTAAATTATTTACTGTTTACTCATTATTATGTTAATGTTATGTTAATGTTGATAATGTTGATAATGTTGTTATTATTTATATCATTATTATTGGAGTAATTTTCAACGAGAGATTGAATGATGACCTTCAATTTGAGCTTGAATTTTACCTTCAAGGGCATTTCAAGGTCAATTTTGTGTTTTTGAATGAGAGCCCTTATTTTTTAGATTGGTAATCGAAAGAGCGGGAAATGTTAGGGACCATTCATAAACTACTTTTCCACTTTAGGGAGGGGGGCGTCACGCCGAAACCTACGGTTAGTAACAGGGGGGGGGGGGCAGTGTGGATGTAACGTTACCAAACATTATCTTGACGTTTTAAGCCACGATAGCGTTTTATTAGCACGTTCCCCGATGAGAAATTTAAACGAAGTTATTGAATTTTCCGACAGATGGCCCTATAACGATACGGTATTTTTATCTCCGTTTCTCGACTGTGTTAATATTTCGTTGTCCTCGGTGAATGGATGATCAAAACCAGCCTCCTGCCTCGACCGTGTATGTGTAAGCACTAGTAGTTTTCTTACGATCCGGAGGGTAAATGTCGGTCAAACTAATCCAACAGATGTCGCTACAAAAGTAGGTCTGTCTTTTTCATTGAATTGTATTAAGAAAAAGCAAAAATGATTAAAAACTTGATCCTGCTTGCAAATAAAGAAA
>NC_046663.1:85622827-85640485 GCF_010883055.1 Belonocnema kinseyi
TAGTTAAACAAAATTATTTATTGCTGAAATTGTTAATGTAGTTAATGAAAACATTAATAATATTTAAGACCTCAATGACAAAAATATTTAAAACATAAACATGATCAGAATAATTAATAAAAAATATATTACTTATATCCAATATAAATATAATAATAATTAAAATATTTAAGACTACAACTTAAGTTGCAAAGTAAAGAATCTTTGTACCTTTAAACTCTAATTTCAAGTTTTGAAGGAAATATTTTTTAAAAGTAGTGGTAATTGTAATTAAAATGTTTGAGGGAATCATTTGGTAAAATGTCAATGACACGAATGATAAATGAGAAAATGGATTTAATATTATTTAATATAATGTATATATTTATTTAAATTGAACCAAACATCATATATACATTCATACAGTTCAACAATTTATTTGTTGCTTAATCTTGCTAGTCACAAAAATATTAGAAAAGTTAACAATAACCACTGTTATTAACAATTCTTGTGACAAAATATTTAAACTCAAGGTTTTATCATATTTCAATTTTCTTTGATGGCCAAGTCGGTAGGTTATTGTCAAAAGATTTTGTATTGAGTGAATCTTAGCATGCAGTGTTATGATTCATTTCCAATCTATTACGATTGAAAACCCGACATTTTCTAAGTGAAACTGCGAACATTGCAAAATTTTTTATGTAAATTGTTTATAAACATGTAAATTGTTATATACGGCTAAATATGATCAAAGATACATTTTTTTTAGGAATATCCGTAGTAATTGTGGTGATTAAATAAAATAAAAATTTGGATAAAACCTTACATTTGAATATTTTGTCACGAGAATTATTTATAACAATGGTTATTGTTAACTGCTAAAATATTTTTGTGACTAGCAGTTATTCGTCCAACAGCTTAAAACATTTCCAGTGTAAAACAAATTTCTATGTGACGGGAACAAAATTTTGAATTTGTTTATCTAATGTGTTTACAAAGATTTTAATTGTTATATTTGATCAAATATGATTAAATATTTATTGTTTTAAGGAATACCTGCAGTGTTTCTGGCGCTTGAAGGAAATAATAATTTAAAAAATCTCAAATTCTTATATTTTGCCACAAGAATTGTTTATAACAATAGTTATTATAAACTTTTACATTATTTTTCTTATTAAATGTCATTCCTACATTAATGTGAAGCACTTTTAGCAACAAAAAATTTGACGGATAATAAGACTATTTGTTAATTTGTTTATCAAATTTGTTTGCAACAAATAAATGGAATGATAAACAAATTATTTGTCTTTTATGAGTCCCTAAACATTAATTTAAGACAATATAAAGTTTTCCTGATCAGTTATTGAAGCGTAAAAAATTTTTATGTACAAAATTTCCGTTTTTCCATACTTTGAGTAGAAAAATTATTAATAAACAAATAAAGAAGACAAAAGTTCGGAGCGTCAAGCTGAACAAAGAATGGGAATTTCCTCCTACTGTGCGTCTTGAGTACGTTTGTTTATAGAGTTTAATAGTTTATAGTCTGTTCATTTTAGAAATAAGGTATAAAATAATATAATTAACTATTTAAGTCAAAATCTCCTTTAAATTGAAAATTAAAAAAAAATTATTAGGGGTTGAATGCAGCGAGAAAACAGCTTTCTAGATTAAGCAATAAAAAATAATTGCACTGTATAAATGTATATATGATATTCGGTTCAATTTAAATAAATATATACATTATATAAAATAATATTAAATCCTTTTTCTCATTTATTAGTCTTTTCATTGACTTTTTAGCAAATTATTCCCTCAATATACAATATACGTCATATATTTTTAAGAATTCTTCTGATCATGTATATGTTTTAAATATTTTTGTCATCGATTTCTTTAATATTATTAATTTTTTCATTAGCTACATTAATAATTTTAACAAAAAATAATTTTTTTTAACTTTAACCGATAATAAAATCAATAATATGAGTAAAATAATCCACAAAAATATAAAGTTCAAACTCCTTTTAAAATGTATCTCAACATTAAATTTTATTCATATTAAACTACATATTTCCATGACTTTCTCTTTTTTTAAATAATTAGTAATAGTTAGACTTATTTTTCATCTATTATTTTTTGTTTATTTGCAAACAGCATAAAGTTTTAAATTATTTTTGTTTTTTCTTAATGCAATTCAATGAAAAGGACAGACTTACTTTTTGTGGAGCCATCTGTTGGATTAGTTTAACCGACAATTCCCCTCCAGATCGTAAGAAAACAGACCCAGGTCATAATTCCGGTGTGACTTTGCAGGTTTGATGTAGGCCATTCAAACTTAAGCAGGACCCGACTTGGGTTGACGGGATGGCTCTGTATTTTTTCAGGTCAAGGTAAATCTTGAAGTAACTTTCAACGAGAAATCCAATTTTTACCTTCAATTTGACCTTGAACTTGATCTTCAAGGTTATTTCAAGGTCAACTTTATGTTTTTAAATGGGAACCCCTATTTTTGACATCGGCAAAAAAAAGTGGGAAATTTTACCTTTAAATATGTCCTCAGCTTATAGGTCATAGGTGTTCGAATGCCTTTCAGCATACCTTCAAAGTCACACCTGACCTATGGCCTGAGTATACATATTTAAACGTAAAATTTTCCGCTTTTTTGATTGTCGATGTTAAAAATAGGGGTTCCCATTTGAAAACACAACGTTGACATTGAAATGTTCGTGAAGTTTAAGTTAAAGGTCAAATTGAAGGTCACAATTCGATTTCTCGTTGAAAATTACTTCAAGAATGATCTTGACCATTTGAATAATATTTTATCTGGACAATTATTTAGGGATTTCCAGACCTTGTGTATTTATTTTCGTCCACTTGAAGCAAAAATCTTTAAATAAAAATGTAATAGTTACATTTTTCCTGAGAATTATTTTTGTAAACAAAAACTAAATGCATTTTCAAACAGTCAAATTTTCCCTCAAAATAGTTTAATTTTTTAATTTTCAACTAAATTCACGGATAAAGTGTTTTATCGAAATTTAATTCATGGAATAAGAAAAGTATGAGTCCCCCTCCCCCGACAAACAAAATATTTCAAATGAAGTCATGAAAATTGCAACATCACCCAAAGTTTAAAATCTGAAATTTTACGCCTCCCGAAAATTACTAGTAATTAAATACTCGTCTTGGATATATTATGTTAAAAGACACCCCTTCAACAACAAAATAGAGTACGAACCAGATACAGACTGTGAGAATACGATCGTAGCCTTGCGATTCTTAATGTCTAAACCGAAACGATACAAAAAAAGATAATCACGGAAGGTATGTTGAAAAGTATTGGTGGCTAGATAGCCAATATTGCAAAATTCAAAAGAAGGATATAGACCGGGCCCATTGCCGTTAGCAAACCCAAAAAACTAGACGCAGGTACAGAAAGTACCTTTTTAATGAAAAGAGGAAAAAGAAAAAAGCAGCGCAAAATAAACAATGTATTCAAAATAATACACAGGAATCTCATTTCTGTCCATGAGTCCATTGCACTTCGCTAGATTTAATAATCTTCGGAGAGAGAATAAAATAGTTAAAAAAAACATTTTGTGTATGGATACATTTGATCCATTAATTATTATTATTGAATTTATTATTTAGAAAACCTTAAATTTCTTATAAACCTGATGTTGTCACGCGGGTTTCCTGACAATAATAGTTTCGAGATACTTTAGAGATAGTAATTGAAAATGGCGCCATGTACTTTTTAATAATTAGAAAGAGTGCAATAAATATTGTGTTTTATATTTAAAAGCACTTACAAAATACATTTCAAACAGAATGAGCATTTTAAAGTTTATGCCATATTTCCAGGAGAAACTATTTGATTTTGCGACATTTGAGAATAAAAACTTGATTGACAGCTCTGTAATAGAACAAATTTATAGCGACAAAAAATGTACAGTTCGATAGAGAGAGGGATTATTATATCAACTATTAGCAAATTAAAAAACCGTGCGATTTTGTATTTGACTTATTAGCATAACGAAAGCGATAATAAGAGCTTGAATTTCTAAGCTTTGTCATTCAAACTTCCTATTCTTCTCAAATAACTTAGTTTATAAAAAGAGGACTTTATTATATAATTTATAATAAAGTAAACTGTTTACTGTTATTCGAAATTTACTTGCAAGAAATAAATATTAATTAAAAATTAAAATATAAAGAAAGTAATTATCTTGTTATTAATCTTAGATATTAATTGCCATTTTCTGCATAATTAATGATCGTAGAGAGCATATTGTTTTCTTATTAAAATTGTAAGACCTCCAGACTTTAATCAAATTTAAAATTATATAATTATTGTAAGGAAATGGGAAATTACTTACGGTTATTCTTCCACAGTTTGTAGGGTCGAAAGTCATCTTTTTCTGTGAATTTATGATTGTAGGGAAAAATTAAATCACTATTGCCATTCCAGATTTGCGAATCGTGAAAGAAAGCACTTGACGTTTTCGTTTTTTTTGTAGGATTCCAATTATAAGCCCAATTTATGTGATCCAAGTCGATGTCTACATTTACGTCTCGCTTCTTCTTCGCCATGACATTTCTATAATTAAAAGTGGGTACGTTGTGTATACTGTTCCTGGCATATTTTGCCGGATCTTAATTTTCTTTTCCTGCATATTTGTCCAGATCTTAATCTGTTCTCTGCCTATTATTCAATTGAATGACTTAAAGAATAATAAATAATATGGGTGCAGTTCCGAATAGGTGAACGTGACGATTTCCTTCACACTGCGTATACATATGTATTTTGACGCGCTGATTACGAAAATGATAGAGAAAATTGGCGACGCCGCGATTTTCATGGTGAAATTGCGAAAAAACCATAAAAAATATGGTTTTTTGCATTTATCTGAGCCAATATGCGAAATATCGCAAAATGTTGCTAATAAAAGTTGTAGATCGTATAAAAATACACATTTTTTGTGTTACACATTTTTTTCTACGACTGATAGTTTCCAAGAAAATGAGTGATATCTCAATTTTTATGAAAAAAAAACAATGAGCATTCTCCATTGGTTTCGGTTGGGTACTAACTCACGCTTTTCACCACGCGTCGTGGGGGCGGGAAGGCACCCCTGTGACTGGAACCAGAAAAAACTTAGGAAGCGGGTTCAATTACGCGCATAAGAAGGCTTGCTGACACTGGGAGACGGTTAACACTCGAAAACGAAAAGAGCATGATTTTTATGTTTTTTTTTTTCATAGAAATCGAGATATCACTAATTTTCTCGAAAACTATCACTCGTCCAAAAAAATTTATCCGGCAAAAATGTGTATTTCTGTAAGATCTACAACTTTTATTGGAAGTATTTTGCGAGATTTTGCATATTGGCTGTGATAAACGCAAAAAACCACATTTTTTCATGGTTTTTCCGCGATTTCACCATGAAAATCGACTAGTCGCCAATTTTCACTATCATTTTCGTAATCAGCGCGTCAAAATACATAAGTATACGCAGTATGAAGGAAATCGTCACGTTCACCTATTCGGAACTTTATCCTTAATTTATTTTGTTGAAAATTCATTTTTTTTTAAAGAATTGAACCATTTTGTTGAAAATTTAGGCTTTTTGGCTGAATTTAAATGGTTGAAAATTTGCTTTTTTTTGTTGTTGAAAATTCAATCCTTAGATTGAAAAAAGATTTAATTTTTGGATTAAAATTTACATTTTTAATTTGAAAATTTAAGTATTTGGCTGAAAATTCGTCTTTTTAGATTAAAAATTCTGCTACAAATGGTTAAAAATTCAATTATTTTATTAAAAATTATACTATTCTGTTAGAGTCATTTTTTATAGTTAAAAATTCAACGATTTTGTTGAAAATTCTTCCTTTTGGATAAAAAGTTCATCATTTATGGAATTAAATAAAAGTTTAACTGTTTGAATAAAAATCCAACTGTTTTTGTTTGAATTTTAATCTTTTTTGTTTGAAAATTTAACGATTTGGTTGAAAATGCATCTTAGTAGGTTGATAACTATTTGGTTAATTGTTTAAGTAAAATTCTACTAGTTTATTAAAGTCATATTTTTAAGTCAAAAAATAAATGTTATCCCTAAAAAGTTGTCGCTTTGGCTTGAAAATTCATCTTTTATGGTAGAAAAAGTCATGTTTCGTGGTTAAAAAAATCTTAGAAACTTTAAGCGTTTTATATTAAATTCTATATGGTACCAATATCACTTTCATTCAAAATGATTCATTTTCTGCAGTTTTGCTGTTTTGAGAGTATTTTGTACTGTGAAGTCTGATATTTCAATATTTTTAATTATTCTTAATTTATCACTGAAGTTTATATATATAGTTCATCACACGTTTACGTATACATATTGATAACTAAACTCACTACAAACACGAATAAACGCAGAATGGACGTGAAATGCGTGTTTAGGCAGCGGTTACGAAATTTACGGGAAGGGGGGGGGGGATAAATAACCCAAATTTGGTAACGTCGTTTTGCGGATGGCCCTTTATTCTTCTCTCTGAATAAATTCAGAATTCCGCATCAGGCCATACAATGTTTTGAATTTTTTTAAATAATACGATTTTATTATTTTAATAATCCATCGTAACCTGCACTTTTTAAAAAAAATTTATTCAAAATAACACTTCTCTTTCAATGACTAGTGACTTACTTGCAATGCAGATGGATGCACAAATTTTCACTCATAAGCACTCAAGCGCAAAAATCTTGGGCAGCACATTTTCACTGTTAAAAAGACTGAGAAAGAAAAACTGTAAAAAGATAGTTAAAGAATTTTGACAAATTCTAGTAATTTCTGTCATTTATTAAAAATTTTAAACTGAAAACCTTAATAATATGTAAATATTTGTAAGAATCAGGAGATCGCCGAAATCGAAAGTGAAGTACATAGAGCCACGTTCAGAATCGAACTGTTTTGTTCACCTGTCGCCAGTCAAGCATACCACTTTACCAATTTAAACGGAAAAACCATTTTCATTTTTTTTACTTCCTCGTGTGTATACTGACTATAAAGGCGGCATTTATAAAAGTCACGCCGAAAGTATTTCTCGAGCAATTTTTACCATTCTGATAATAATAGGATAACGTGAGTGTATTTCGTCCAAGCTGTTTACGGCAAAACCAACCGAATTACGTAAAATGAATTAATTTTTTGCAAAAGAACAACTGCTTAAAATTTTTAAATATAGGGACGATTTTGTTGGATCCATCTATCGATTTAAAGGGATAGTTGTTAATCATTCCGCACTTCCGGTTTTCGTAATCTTAAATAGTGACTATTCCCACCAAAGAGAAATTATGAATTTACGAACTGTCATGACAGAAGAAAAATAAATTAGCTTACGCAAAAAACCTTCTTCATTTGTTAGCAAAGTTCTCTTCATGATATTTTTTATTTTGTTTGTCAAGCCTAAACATTTTATCAGGATTTAAAAGCATATTGTTATTAATATTATCTTTAAAATATAACAGGAAATGCAATTATTAGAGTTGGAGAATTTTAATAATTAAGACTTAATGAAATCAAAAATTACAGTAGTAGATGATTGAGAAATTCAAGATATCCCATATGAGGTTGTTATGTAATTTTCTGAGATTATAATTTAAAATCGTAAATTTGGCTTTTTATATAAACTTAGAAACCGTTCAAAGCTAAAATAAAATTGACTGGGAAGGGGGGGGGGGGGGGGGGGGGGGGGGGGGGGGGGCTAAACTTAGAATGCGACATCACACATGGAGAATATACATGGGAATAACAATTTTATAAAATGCTTAAAAAAATGAAAAGTAGTAATGTTATTTTACAAATAAAGCAATGAATCATTAGCGTTTCCTATTGAATTAAATATGACATTTTGGGCTCTTAATTTTGTGGAAATTTAAGAGATTTAAATAAGATTAAAATCAACTTTAACATTTTATTTAACGTCCAATAATCAATTGAATGTGCAGAATTTCTGAAAATAAAAACAAGAAGCAAATTTGGTCGTTGGTGTTTATCAAGCGATATTGAAGAAAAATGTTTACTTAGAGAGGGGGGGGGGGTATTCTTATGTGTAACCTCATCTTCCTTATTTAAGAATTGACTTTTAGTGAACATAAAATTTAGAATAAATATAATAATTAAGAAAATGTTAGTGTAACCATATTATAATGTAACATGTTATAATTTTAGCAGCTTTCTAAATTATGCCAGTTATTTCCTCTTAGTAATTAACAAAAGTTAAATGTCTAATAAGTGGTTTTGTCGAAATCAAGAACGGTGAATGCATTGAAATTATTCTGAACTGGAATGCAATTATAATTTACTGCTATTTCTGTTATTTAGTTCACCAAAGACCTTGAATTAATTATTAAGTGTTAATATACTGCTGAAACTTTTTTGAGATGTATAGTTTATTATTTCTGAACATACCAGTAATTTATTTACAGTAGATTTCAACTAAAATAGTAATATGTCACAGAAATTCAAGTTGTGGATGATGATTATAACGCAATCTTAATATTTCATAAATATTCTTGAACAGTTTATTCTTGAATAAATTATAGATTATATGTAGACATTTTTGACGCTGCATGCATTTTTTTATATACAATTATTACAAAATATTCAATCACTTTGGATATACAAAGTTGCACAAAATGAAACTTTTTCTAGTATTATTAGGTATAAATTCTGTTCAAAAATGTAAATGGTGTTCAAAAATAATTGAATGAAGTAAAAGCGGTGAATGATTGTTTTATCGTAATAATTTCTTACATTTATTAATTAATTACCACTTCAAATTGTCAGGCGGCATCACTCTTTGTATAAAATAGTTAATTTCGTCATCACAGTATTATTTTCATTCTTATTTCATCCACTTCCGCAATTTTTTGAATTTTTTCTCACAGCACAATATATTCCGAATTCAGAGATAAATAACTCGTCAACTTTCAAACACACTTTTTTGCAGAATTTTGTAATTGCGAAATATTCGTCCATGTCTATTGGCAGTAGTTTATTAACACCAAAAAATATTTTTAACTCGTTTTCAGTGAGATTTTAACTTGAAAATTTGACGCTCATTTTCCAGATGGAAAAATTTCTCGCCACGAGCTGCAAGCATGAAACTCATCGGAGGACAATCGACAAACTAAAATAAAGGAATCGGTGTTGCCCGGAAGGAGAAAGCGGGGGCGATCAGTTAAGTAGTTGCTCGTTTTTCAGTTCAGACTGTTTTTTCTTTGGAAGTAAAAACGTCAGTTTTTTATCTAGACTAATTACAAGCGAACGGAATACCTCTTTAAATGTGAAAGAGGAAAATGTTCACGCACCCATAAAAAAGTAAGTCAGATTCCAATCGCATTTAGTGCAATTTAATGCAAATGGAAACACTCTATGTAATTAATGGAAAATGCGTAAAATACGCGCAAAAAAGATTAAAACACCAGTGACATTGTCACTGACACCTAGTCTTGGGTATGAGAGAAAATCAATTAAACTTCAATGTTTGACATGTTACTGTCTGAAAGTAACACGTTAATGTTTTAAGGTCTAAAAACTTTTAAAGCGTTACCTAGCTTAACCGTTACTTTAAAAAAAGTAGCGCATTATCATCACCGTTACTGGAAAAAGTAACGCGTTATCTTGCCGTTAATTTTTAAAATTAAATTTCGAATACGTTATTGGAAGGCCCAAAAAGAATCTTTAGAATTTGGTAGATTTTATTGCAAAATGAAAATTTGAATAAAACTGAATATTATATTTACACTTAGGTAAAATAATTAAAAATACCGAATTTGTCTATAAATTCTCTTTTATTTAAACTACTAAGAATTTTAGAAATCTATGCTGCATTCTACTTAAGGCTTTCCATAAACTTAATTATTTTCCAATAGTACCAATTTTTCGAAAAGTTCATCACCCATATGATGTATTGTGTCCAAAAGTATCGATCCGGTTCGGTAATTCCTTATTGTACCGGATGAACAATTCATTTAGATAAAGAAATGTGTGTAATGAAGTAAGAAAATATTTAAAATTTGTATAAAGTAACGATCGGTAACGTGCGTTACCTTGCATTACAGTTACAAGCAAATTGTAACGTGTTACTGTTATCGTTACTTAAAAAAACGTGTCACCGTTACCGCTACTAAAAAAATTCACTTTTAAAATTTACAACCTTCTATATTCAAGAAAATGATTGATCATCATCTGAAAAGCATGTTAGATTTTAAAAGATTAAAAAAAAGTGATAGAAAATCTGTTCGAAAGCCGCTAAAAATTAAAAATGAAAAATCTCGATAATCTGGACACGAAGCGAAAATCACTGAAAATTTTGCACGCAAGGGCTTAAATTCGCTTAGACAAGAAATCCGATTTTTAATCGACAGTCGCTGAAAATACAAAACACAATTTCTCAACAAAAAAACATTTTTTTTTAAAATCATTATTATAGAATCTTCATTTTTTAAAATTATTAATACCCAATTCGTACACAAGACCACTGCCACATGTAATCGCACGCTTGCACGCTTTGAAAAATCGCACTTGCTGAGGATTCGAACCCTACTTTAATCCGTGTATTCTACTAGTCATACTTACCAACTAAGTTATCGAATCACTTAGATTTTTATCAAAAAATCTCGATTAAGTATTTTGAGGCAGCGTCCTACCAAGTCGTACGATGAGCCTCAACCATCTTTAAAACTAAAATTGGTTGAACTCAATGTTTCTTTAAAGAAAACATTTTTCTGACGATTAACGTATAGTTCTAGTTCTAAGGCGAATTGAAAATATACGAGAGACTTTAACCGATCGTTTTTCGTTTAGAACGAATTTAGAATTGCATTTTACTTATTTCAATGAAGGCTCGATACTTTTTTCACTTTAAAGATTTAAACTGTTTGAAAACGTTCTAAAACTGATCAATAATAAATAACAGTCGAGTGAAAAAAACGTCTTAAGCACCTTCGTGAAAAGAATCATTTCCCGCTATACAAAAATCTCCATAAAATGCAGCTTTCAAGTAATATAATAAAGATTTTTATGATCAAAATATATGCTGTGAAAATCCATAAGACAATTATCCAAAAAATTGCAGAGAATTATATGGCCAAAATAACAGGTGAAATGAATGTTTGCATTTTTTCTAAGGTGATATTTTTGATGTGTAACAACGATTTTTTCATCAAAAATCTCTACATTCTCTAGATTAACATATTTTTTCCCCGAACTGATCTTTGTGATGCGCCATAGTTAACAAAAATAATTTGCGTATTGCCATACGGAAACATCGTATGATAAATACATTGCGATATGCTCATATGCTGTAATAGATAGTAAAAAGTCAGAAATCAGAAAAAAGTGAATATATTCAGAAAATTCAGTCTAACTGTTTTGATAACATAGTAAATCCCCGAAATATTATTTATCTGAAGTTAGATGAAAACGCTTCAAAAAATTGAAATCTACAATTATCCGACGGCAGATAATTTTGATCATGAGTTTCATATGAATGAAAAAAATTTGTTGAGATGTTTTGGGCATGTTGAAAGAATGAAACAAGAACGACTGACGAAATATTCTTACAAAATGACTTTGTACAATTTTTGAAAGAAATCGTCTTTTTCATTTACTGATCGAAATTGATGTACAAGAATCGAAAATTCCATCATTACGCCAAAAGAAGCGAGATACGTGAAATGTCTAAAACGAGACTTGTAGGAGTTTTTGTTTCATCCATTAAAAATGAAGCGCGAAGCGTAAGTGTTATACAATGAGAATGTTCACCTTAAAGCATAGAGAGCTTTGAGCAGTTTAATCTCTAACTAGATTTAATTATGTAGAAGATTTAGAATAAGAAGATGCATAAAAAATTGGAATATCAAAGAGAAATGTTTTTTAGAACGTTTTTTTCAAGCATTCCGAGTGCAAAAAAAATTCACGCGAATCGCGAGATTCGAAAGTCGCGTTCCCCAAGTGCACTCAACCAAGCGCGCCGTGCGTGTAACTGGCTGATTTGTTTCATCTTAAAATTGGACAAAAACGCTGCAAACAGTTAAGTAAATGCATTAAGAGATGATAATTGGCAGAGTCTACAGCGTTTTTATCCAATCTTCTTCTAAAAATAAGCTTAAGGTTTTTTCGTGTTTTAGTCTTTTATCGGTCCATCGAGCTGTGGCCTTTTTTGGGCCTCACTACTTTCCATTTTTATTATTTTGGGCCTTAGTGTTTCAGACTTGTGGGTGTAGACTTTATTACTTGAGATTTATGTGGTTAGAGCCTTATTCTGTAGGCATGAGACTTTGGGACTTCTAGGTTTCGTGCCTTATTTACTTAGGTCTTACTACGTTCGAGTTGTTGTTTTGGGCATGACCGATTTAGATTTTGGTGTTTGGACCTTAAGATTTTAGGCTTGGGAGCTTAGGCCTTGGATCTTAAGGTTTGTAACCTATAGTATTAGGCCCTACTGTTTGTGAATTGTGGATTAAGACTTTGCTTGAGAATTGTGGATTTTGGCCTGGCTGCTTGAGACTTATGGACCTCAAACCTCATTTCTTGGGACTTCTGGGTTTTAGCTTAATTTTTCAGGGATTATACCTTGAGATTTATGGACGTGCTCATTATTTCTGTGAACTTACAGCTTTTCACCTTACGACTTGTGACTTACAGTCTAGGGCCTTACTATTTGAGACTTTTGGGTTTGTGCCTTATTGTTCGATACTTGTGGATTCGGGCCTTGTTGCTTGAGATTTGTAAATCTGTACCTTATTTCTCTGGGCTTACGGGTTTTGAGTCTTCTTTCTAAACCTTATAGCTTGAGACTTTTGAATCTGGACCTTATTTCCAGGGACTTACGGTTTTGGACGTTACGAATTGTGACTTACAGTCTTAGGCCCTACTGTTTGAGACTTGTGGATTCGGGCCTTATTGCTTGAGATTGATGAATTTGGACATAATTTATTGGGACTTATGAGTTTGTAGCCTTATTGCTTGAGAGTTATGGATCTATACCGTATTTCATGGGGTTTATAGGTTTGGTATAAGGCCTTATTGTTTAAAACTTGGGGCTTGGACCTGGAAGTTTGAGACTCTTGGCTTTGGACCTTACTGCATGGTACACGTTGGCTTGGGACCTACAGTTTTATACCTTGCGGCTTGTACCTTATAGTATTGGGGTTTACTGTTAAAGACTAATTTTTCGGGTATTTTTGCTGGAGATTAATAGATCTGGACTTGATTTCTTGGAACTCGTAGGTTCGGTGATTATTTGTTTACTCGCTTAATCTGTTCGAGCGAAATTCCGTTCGAATCGTGTGATTCCTCACTTTACTGCCCGAGTCAAAAGTGAGCCATTCGGCTTCGCATGAGAACTCATCTTTGGAAAGAGTGACTATTAACCACTCGATTCCAAGGGTCACAAAGTGACTCTTATCGAGTGAAAATATCACTCGATTCGAGTCATAATGTGTCTCTTATCGAGTGAAAATAATGAGCTGAATCAGTGGGGTGGTCACTCGGTTACGAGTGAATGTAAGATTAAGTATTTACATAATCTGCAACATCAATTTCACTGAAAAAATCTATTGCAAATTGATTTTACATTGTAATTTTTATTGTAAAATAAAATAAGTATAACATGTATTTGATCGGCTCGCTTTAACAAGATTAGATGAAATTCTAGTGCTGGATCAAAAATTCAACTATTTGTTTGAAAATTCATTATTTTATAAATCAAATTACGTTGTTTAAAGTTGAACTACATTCTTAAGATTTCACTTTTTGGTTAGAGAAATAGAGATGCATAATTTTAGTTGAAAAGTTATCTGTTCGATCGAACACTTGTCGTTTTTGTTGCAAAATATTTGTTTCTTTAGAAATAAATTATTATAGCGAAGGAATGTGTAACATTATTTTTAAATTATCACCAGAATAATTAAATTTAAAAAAAAGGAGTTTCAGCTAAAACTATTTTTCTTTTTTACCAAAAAGATTTGGGTTTTCAACCATATAGTTAAATTTTTAACTGAAAAAGATCAATTTTCACCAAAAATGAAACACTTAAATTTGAATAAAAATAAAAATAATTTTCAAATCATATTATACAATATTTAAAGCTCTCAAAAGATGCTACAGTTTTATTAAAAGAATTGCAAAATAAGTGATACGTCCTGAAAAAGGTAGTTAGGCCGGGACTCAATGGCCTCCATACAATCTCAAGCATGCTTTTCCTTTAAAAAACTGACTTATAGTAACTATTTCTTAAAAAAGTAACTAAAAAGTGACTGGTAAAAAAAGTCACTAAAAGTGACTTAAGTGACTGCGTGGTAGCCCTGATTATTCTACTTAAGTTATAATAATTCTTCTGATAAAGATATTCTTTGTCAATAATTATGGGATTAATGTCAATCAGCTTCAAATACCTTTCAAAATTTCCACAGCTTGTTGGTGAATTTTTTACTGCAACAGGTAATTCGCTAAAACTTCGAAATCATCTAGTACATCCTATAATTAAGTCATAAGATATTATTAATTTATTTATTGTTGTATTGCAGTTATTCTTATGAAAAAAAGAAAAGAAAATCAAATTCCAAATGCTTCCAGCGTACAGCGTAACCTCAAAAGTAACGACTATCCTGTATATTTGAACGATCGTATTTATTTCTTAATATTGTATGCTTATATCAGGTAAATTTTCTAAGAGCGATTACATTATTGTCACTTTGATAAAAAAAAGACACCTTGTTTTTGCACGCACTTGAACAAGCCTTGTCCTCGCAGCGCAGATTTTGCGTGCACCAAGCAGAACAATGGAACCTATATCATATGTTGCACGCGCTCGTCCGAATAAAGAGCGACTCTCTACAGGTGCATCTCCTAACCCGAGGCGTTCGAGTCATTTAGCACACCCTTTACCTTCGGGTGATATAAATCGATCGTTAAGGGACGAAATGAATTAAACTAGTCATATAAACCACTCGAAGTCAAGTGATTCAACGTGACACTCTTTCATCGAGTTAAAATATCGACTTAAGGTTTGCTTGGCTTTGGCCCTTACTGCTTGATACACGTTGGTTTGGGACTTACGGTTTTAAAACTTACGACTTCTGACTTATAGTCTTGGGCCTAACTGTTTAAGACTTGTGGATTTAAATCTTATTTCTTGAGACTTATAGAGTCGGTGCTTCATTTTCTTGCAAGGAGTCTCGTCGTCCCGAAATTCAGGATGCCAAATGATAAAGGATGTCAAATTGATAAAAAATATATAAAAAAGTTTAATAAATTAAATTATGATGACAAATTACCTAAAATAAAAAAAATTAGAAATACAGAGGAAATAATACAATTTCTTATTACGCTATTGGGTGACTGAATCGTTAGTTACGCATTAATGCTTATAGAAGTTCTAAATAATGTTTGTTGGAGAAACGGTAAATTTGTATGTAGGGGAAATACGAGGAAAAAAATGTTAGCAGTAAACAATGGTCGGAAATCCAATCTTTAAAACAAATTTTTTATAATTACTTCTAATCAAGCTTTTACTATCTTAATAACCGCACAATTATACAATAAAACTATACTATTCCTTGAATGGAATGATAAACTTACAAAATTTTACATTAATTTTTGTATTTAAAGAGATATAATAATGTGTTGCAAAAAATTAATAGTAGAGAAATTTATATAGTAGACTCGTATTTTTTAGTAATAGTAGTTAATAATTGTTTCGGAATTTTAAAGATATCTTCAAACGGTATTTGTTCTCTGGAGCGAATAGTATGTTTCACAGGTGGTGCAGTTAAATATTATGTAAGTGTTTTTATTTAGATTCTTGAGCAAGAGATTTCATGCATTTCCTTTGCTGCCAATTTTATGGTCGAGCCTAATAATTTGCACATTATGTTTGAACTCAATGATTGCTTTATTCTTATTTTCATCATAAATTAACGAATTTTAAGTTCATAACAACAAAAATTCAAAATAATGATACGTATGAGAAATAATATTTTAATTATGCTACTATTTAAGTGAAATTCATAATTGAAGTTGAAATCGTAAATATACCTAGTGGGCAAAAAAATTAAGGATGTCCTAGAGGCATCTTTGGGACATCCCTATGACGTCTTTTATAACACGTCTAATGATCATCCTACACTGAGAAACTTTGTACTGGAAAAATTACTAAATTAGGTTACAATCGAGGGACCAAGGCTACAATTCGTATATTTTAATATAATAATTGTAAGCCCCGTGTGGAAATGGCCCGGGTTAGCTGTAGTTTATGAGGATGGCTTTTTCAACGAGTTTCAACTTGTCGGTTTAGCGCAGTGGTTAGCACTCCCGACTTCTAGGCGTTACATTTAGGTACAGGTATGTAGGTTCGATACCCCGTAGCGTTAGAAATTTTATTTGTGATATAATGTTTAAAAATGTAATATATGTATTTACTCTAAACAGGACGTATGTATGCTGGGCGTATGGAATTTTATATATCAATATGCTCCAATTATACAGTAAAGAAGAATCAAATTGATCCCCTATTTCAGTGACAGATGCTCTTCATACAATTGAAACCTGAATTATTTAAATCTAGTAAAGCACCAATTGATCTTGTCCGGGTTATGGCCAGCCCCCGGCTATGCTCCATGGCCGGACGCTGGCCAGCGCAGCGTGACGATGCTGGTCGGATTCTGACCAGAAACCCCGGCCAGCTCCCGGCTTGAAGTCGGGCTCTCCAGCCGTAGAATGGTCAGCCCCCGACTTAAATTTCCACCAGGGGAAATTTAATTTTTTTAAAAAAATTTTATATAAAATTTTCCTATTAATAATACGAAGTCTTAGTATTTTTTATAGTAAAATCCTTGATAGAATAAATTAGTAGAGACATAGTTAAATTACATAAAAAGAGTAGAGTAGACAATTGAAAAACAAATTTTTCACAGAGAGCAAAAAATTATTTTTAAACCTCGATATTAGTATATTTGATTATGTTAAGATATAGTGCTTAGAATTTAAAAAATAATATCACTGTAAACAATTAATGAATAATTTAATGGACATCAATTTGAGTTCTAGCATTTCCTTCATAAGGGTGATCAAGTTCTGGATATCATTATCTAATTTAGCAGAATGAAATATCGCCGTGCTGCCGCGTTGGAGACCCATGTTCGATTCCCACCAGCTTTATTTTAATCACATTTTTCTGTTTCAGCTTGATATATAATATTCCTGCAAGTATATAATAATGTATAAACTAATACAATCATGTGTACTGTATAATTACAATTTAATGAAATAAATATAATAGTGCGAAAGAGTTCAACATCCTATAATAAATAAGTCTGCATTTATGTCGTATGCTCGTGTAAAGGATACGTGTGTTACAAACTTCAACGCGACGCGGCGCATGTTAGGCTTATATTTTTTCGTTTGCTAATCTGACTGCACCAATTTTTACTAAGTCGCTTACTAAATCAGTGCGCCGGTCTCTCTCGACGTTCCTATATTCCTTTGTAAATATTGCAATCTTCTGTAGATATTAATGCAAGAAATTTAGAATTTTCTTCTACCGAAATTAGTAAGTGACTATAATAATACATTGCTTGCTGGTTTACTACAGAGCTTTGTTTTTTTTGTTTTTTTTTTTTTTTTT
>NC_046663.1:85640585-85656667 GCF_010883055.1 Belonocnema kinseyi
CGTGCGTCCTGATACACCAGAATCTATCAGTGTACCATTAGCAACGACCGGTGACTTTTCGGACTGTGCGTGTTTTCTCTACTACGGTACGAGACCGAATCTCATCACAGAGCTTTGTAAATACACTCGTTTGCCGAACGAATGAGCGCTGGGCGAACGAGCCAATGCGTGCCCCTTACTCACACCAGTCCCACCTGTGGGACTAGTACATATATGCGCACCGGCGCGTTAGACTGACTTCCGTTCATCGACAGGCTTACACACGCAATGTGATGTTCGAAAGTGGGAGCCTCCTCATGTGTTCGTTCGCTCGGCAGGTCTCGGTCCCGAGCTGGTCGTTCGCTCGGCGAGAGTGTATGTCAAACCTTTTTTGAAATAAATGCAAAATTTTATTCCAATGAATTTTGTAGTTCGGCATATAGTTCCTAGTTACTACTCGAAGTAGTAAACATTACAAAAGTTCCGCTATGTCCCTCTATTGCAAACTAAAAATAGTAAAATCTAGTCTGATTTTTAGCAAATATTGCCGAAAAAGGTTTCTCCGTGTAGGGATGCTTTTAAAACGCCTAATGTCAGGCCGAAAGATGTCCCGAGAACGTCTATGTCTTTAAGACGTCTTTAGGTCATCTTCAGGACATTGGACCTCTTAGAGACGCTAATTGGCCTGACATAGGACGTCCAAGGAACGTTCTAAGTACGTTGTTGGATTCATAGTTATGTGTCCACTGGGAAAGATATCCCGAGAACGTCCATGTCTTTAAGGCGTCTTTAGGTTATTTTTAGGACATTGGACGTCTCAGAGACCTTGATTGGCCTGACATAGGACGTCCCAAGGACGTTCTTGGAATTTTCGTAGTTATGTGCCCATAGGGATGCTTTGAAAACGTCTAATGTCAGTACGAAAGATGTCTCGAGAACGTTTATGTCTTGAAGACGACTTTAGGTCATCTTTAGGACATTGGACGTCCTACATACGTTGATTGGGCTGGCATAAGACGTCCTAGGAACGTCCCAAAGACTTTCTGGGGATTTTCATAGTTTTGTGCCCACTGGGCAATATCAAATAATGATGCTGTTTAAAGCGTAAGCATATGACGAAATTTTATTTATTAATTATTTTATTAGAGTGGAGGAACACCTTTATATATTGTTGTATTTTTAAATTACATAAACATTGAATAAATTTTGTAAAATAAAATCTTATTGGGAATGATGAAAAAAGTGTAGGTAAAAGCTAACGAAGTGAAATCTTTTTTTTGCAGAAAAATGCTGCCTAGGTCCCGTACCTAAACTATGTTTATGGGCGGCCTCGGTGATGAAAGAAGAATAACACAGGCCAACAATATATTTAGCTAAAAACCAGAATATACTTTCTTGAAGGTTTTTGATGCACTGAATTTGAATTCAACTTCCAAATTTCTCAATTGGCTCTGCTTTTCAAAATATTCTTACCTGAAAGTGCCTAAAGCGTGATTTTTCGACAAATTTGAGATTATGTTACACGAAGAGATAAATTTCTTATGTGGATCTATTAATGGGGTCTTAAAGGTACTAAACTTTCGCTTGAAAATGCAATTAGATTTACTCAAATATCTTTTTTCGTCCTTGAGAAAATCTTAGTTTGAAATTTAGTAGTCTGACTTATTTTTAGATTTTTTAATATACATATATACGTATGGACAAACTATTGAACCATAAGCTCCCAAATCCGAAGAAGAGTAAATTTGAATACGCAATCTTGAATTTGAAAACATCAACATGCTGACTTCAAATTCGTAATAAGTGACCCCCGAAAACACCCGAGTACAATTTTTCAGGGCTCTATGCTTTTTTTTTGAATTTGGGAGCTTATGGTTCAATACATTTTTATAACGTAGATTCAAAAATTATGAAATAAGTCAAACCACTGATTACGAATCCGAATTTAGAATATTGAAGTGGTAAAATTCAAGATGGCGGATTCAAATTTAAAAAAAAGTACTTGGGGTTTTTTGGGGTTGCTGAATACGAATCTGAAAACAGAATATTGAAAATTTTAAATTTAAGATGTTGGATTCTAAATGACAGATTCAAATTTGCATAAAATATGTAAAAATTAAGAAGTCAAATTACTTAAATTCAACATACGATTTCTCAAATACGAAAAAAGATATCCGGACAAATCCAAGTGCGTTTTAAAAAGAAAATTTAGTCATTAACACCCCGTTAATAGATCCAAAAAGATTTACCTATTCTTGCTAAATTTGTCGGCTTATGTAATTACAAATATTAAAATATCAGACTTCACAGTTCGAAATGATCTCAAAACAGCAAATAACAAGGAAATAAATTCTTCTAAATAAAATAATTAAAAATAAAGCATTACTAAAAAGGACAAAACAATTATTTTTTGAAAAAGAAACATAATATTGAAAGTAGTTTTTTTTTTTCTTCAAAAATCAATTTCAATTTTAATTTTTAACAAAAAAAAAATCATTTAAAAAAAATGGTCATGATTGTCTCAAATTACATGAAAAGAGCTTTCCAAAATACTATAATAAAAGTTTAATAGTATAATCCAAAAAGACCTCACCTTAACGTGAAAGTGAAAAAGCACATGAAAAAGTGAAAAATTCAGTGTCCTGTATATTGACAACCGGTTGATAAGTGGACCTATCATTTAGGGAATTAATATAGGCCCGATGAAAAAAACAATAATTTTAGGTGGGAACACCTGACATATTCTGCCCCATATATTTAGTTAAAAAATTAATTCTTAAGCAAAAAAAAACGAGTTTTCAACAAAATATTAGCTAAATATTAAACAAAAGAAATTAGTTTCCAACTAAACAGTTGCATTTAAAAAAAAGACAAATTTACAATAGAATACATGAATCTACAACTGCATAGTTTAAATTTCAACGTAAGCAGTTCAATTAAAAATTTAAAAACTATCAAATTTTAACCAAAAATGGAAACTTCTTATTTTTAGTTAAAAAACTTAATTCTCAAATGAAAAACGAGATGAATTTTCCAACAAAATATTTAAATATACAACCAAAGAGATGAATTTTTAAGTAAAATGATAAAGCTTTAAAAAACATTAGTTTTCATAAAAATAGTTTAACTTTTAACCGAATAGTTGAATTTTCAAGACAAATTATCAACAAAATACATGAATTTACAACTAAATAGTTGCATTGTCAACTAAGAAAGGTCAATTTTTTGATAAAATAATTGCTTTTTCAACAAAATAATTAAATTTTGAACCAAATAATAGAATTTTTAACTAACCATAAATTTTTGAACCATAAATCTAATAGATTTTCCAATAAACAAAATATTAACTTTTAACCGAAAATAGTTCGCTTTTTTCATCAGTGGGCTTTCAAGAGAAAAACCGAGAAAAAGGAGAAGTATCTTGAAAACAGAAAAAACAAATTTTCTAAACAAGGTAAAAAGTCTGAAATATGAAAGTGATTTTCAAACACATTAAGTTATTATTGAACTGTACCGTTGCAGGAATATATCTCACCAAATTCGTAAGATTTTGCTAAAATTGATCTTCAAGAAACGTACTAAAAAGATTTTAGCACTACCTACTTCCCCCCTCGAATTAGTAGCGTAGTTTATAGATGGCCCTATATTATCTACTTTAAAGCATTTTGAATATTTTGAATTATGATTAATATTTTCACTAAATTTTTACGTTGGATATTAAAGAGGAATTTTATCAATACGGGTAAAAGTTTCTCATATGTATATAGAAGATGTTAATGTGCGGTTAGATAGATATTTTTAAGTTTCAGAATGAAATGCGTGATTTCCAGGCCAATTATTCTCATCATGCCTGTCGAGACGAAGTAAAAAAGTCTTCATACTTTTCTTATGCTCAATATACGAAGTGTAGTCCACACTTAATTATCAGTGTGAGTCTATTAGTGTTTTTTCCATTTAATCAAAAAGTAAGAAAACAATGCCTTATTTAAGGAATAACAAAGACACTCTGCGTGACAAATCATACTTTCGCATCTTTGTGCAAAAATATTATAAAATTAACAATATAATGTTCATCATTTTTATTTATATTAATATTTATTTATTTATATACTATCTAATGTGGGACTGTGCATGCATTACTTTTTTTCTGATATTTTGTGTGTGAATATATTTTGTGGGCCAACCAAAATTAACGTAAGAAGATTTAGGGCGGGGGGGGGCGCTAATTATGACTTGTTTCTATGAACTAACAAAGGAGTTCACATTTTAACCAGAGATAGATAGATAAATAAAGAGAATTTTCTTACAGCTATCTCGTACAAATTACCATCCATCCATACTTTATAACTAATCCGGTCGCTCACCTTCCTCGCTGCGCCTCGCCTCGCACGCATGTCTCTCTTTTCTCGCTATGCCTCGCCTTGCCAGTCTCCGTCTTCGCGGCTAACGCCTAATGCTTAACTATTATTTACAATATTTACAATTTTCTTACATTTACTTCCTCTCCTATTTACAACCCTTTCTTCTCCATTCCTCTTCCTCCTTCCTTCTCTTCTTCTCTATCTTAGCCAACACCCCTTTCACCCATGCTACTGCCCTTTTGTCCCCCCTTTCACGCAACAATACCTCCATGCTTATCCCACTCCTTTCCACCTCTTCAAGTTCCTCCAACCAGTGCTCAACTTTTGCATCCCCCTTCCCGCACAATTCACACATTCTCTTCTCTCTAGAAAGCCTGAACCTATTATAATTCTCCATGCAACCGCATCTAATTCTCGCTATAAGTTCTTGACTTCCTTGCTCTCCTTTCTCACACAAATATTGCGCTCTCTCCCTTGGCATAATCCATACATAGTTCCCGTTGAACCTTGACTCTTTTATTGTCTCCTCTCCTTCTGCCTTCTCTTTCTCCATGTCATTCTTTTGAACTAGTCCATATACCTTCCTTCCTCGTGCATCTTTCTCACTTCATCTATCTGCAATCCATTCGTTCTAAACTAACTTTCCATTTTTACCTCCATCTTTGCACCACTACGCCTATTCTCCTTCTCACACCAACACTCCCTGACTAGCTTACTCCCCCCACTCTTCCAAAAATGTCTCCTCATATTTACACGCTCGACTCCCTGTTATAATCTATAAACTTATTCTTCCTGTCTCCCTCATGAAAATATAGTTCGGCGTATTCCTTGCCAACTTCAATGTCCACTTTATATACCTCTCCTTATCCTATTTACTTCCTCGCTTACCTTCCACCCCCACACCTCCACTCCGGAAAATAAGACAATCATCACTAGCGAACCAAACAATTTCATTCTCCTTACAAAATCATCTGCGAACAACCTCTTCCCCAGCCCCCATACCTGCCTCGTCACCACATTTGCCCTTCTCACCCTCTCTTTTATATGACCCCCCCCCCCCATTCCTTCGAAACATGAAGCCCAGGTACACAAACTCTTTCACCTGCTGCATCGTTTTTCCCTTCCACTTCCACTCCCTTCCCTTATATCTCCTACCTCCTTTCGTAAACACCATAACCTTCGACTTATGTGCATTTAACTCTAACCTATTTTTGTCCAATTATCTTCTCAGCCTTTTCATCATCTCCTTTAAAGCCTCTTCGCTCTTTGCTAGCAGCACTATGCCATCTGCATATGCGAGCTGCCTTAGATTTTTTCAACTTTCTTATCTGCTTCTCTATCTCGTCATCATTCAGCTCCTCTCCCTCTACCCCTCATTCTTCTAATCCCCTCATCTCTCTTTCTTGTATCTGACCCCTGAAATGAATCCTTAAGAAATTTCCTCCAATCGTTGCTCCCTATCTTCTCACTTATCCCCAACCCACGTTTCCTAAAACTATTAATTATCCTCTACACGTCCCCTTCTGCCTTAATTTTTCTCAACTCCTCTTCCAGCTCTTTTTTCTTTTCCTGCTCTTTCTTCTTACACATCGCCATAAACTCCTTCCTCATTGCTACGTACTCCTCTCTTTTCGCGGTTCCATCTTTCCACTTCCTGTACTTCTTTTTCATCGTTCTCTTCGTCATTTTACATTCCCTATCCCACCACGGCTTTACCATTCCTTTCTTCTTCCTAAATACCTTCTTTTGCACACAAGGTTCACTTTCTCTTTTAGATCCTCCCATATATCGTCCACAGACTCCCCCTCAAAGCTTACGTTACCCAACTGCTCCTGATACTTCTCTATCGCCTCTCTCGTCCATGACACCCTCTCCTCTAACGACCCTTCTTCCCCACCCTGCCTTTCGACAGCCTGCCCCTGTATCAACAAACTCCGGATAGTCTAATTCCACCCTTCCTTCCACAGCGAATTTCTCTATCTCCTCCCACCCTTGCATATTCATAATCACATAGTCTATCACCGATTCACTCATCTTACTCCCATAAGTATATTCTTCCTCTTCTCCATTCGTCACCGCCCAGCCTCTGTCCTCCATCCAGTTTCTTAGAACCTCCCCCTCTTTATTTATTATCTTATCCTTCGATTTTCTTTCGAAGCCCTCCCCTTCCCGGTACAGACCCCCTCCCCCCAATTCTCGCATTTAAGTCTCCCCCCAGCACCACCACACCCTCATCTCTCTCCATCCCTAATCCCCGTTATAATTCCCCCTTCAACACTCCTCCCTGCTTTACTCCCCCATCCCCACTTCCCAACGAAACAAGTTCCCCTGCACTTCCTTCAACACCTCCTTCTCCTCGTCCCATACCCACATTTTCACGTATATTTTTATTTTCTGATACCCTACCTTCGCTGCTCTCTCTTCACGTCTCTCCTTCCTAGCCCTGTCATTTAGCATTCGCTATACATCCCTTTCCCTCATCGTCAAATCTTGATCAATGAAAACCTTCTTATCCTTTATCCTATTTTTGTTACGCATTACCTCCAATTTTTCTTCCCAGCTCTCTAATTCTACCACCGCCACTTCATTGTCCTTTCTCTCCTCAATCCTAACTTTCCCTACCTTGCCTTTAACCCACCCTGTGCTCTGTAGTAGCGCTTCTACCCTTTCCCTTTCTTGCCCGCTCTTAAGCTTCAATTTTCTCATTACTATATTATTTCTCCTATCTGCCTTCTCTCTTCTCTGCATCCTCAACTCCATTGCCCTTATCCTTTCCCTATCCGCTCTCTCCTCATTTTCATTTCGACGCTCTCCCACTCTCTCTTCTATCATAATCTCCACCTTCTCCCAAATACCTTGCTTCTCGTCCTTCCCCCATATCAACTGCTTCCATTCTCGACCTGTCCTCCACCTTTTCCAGTCTTTTTCCCGCCCTTTCCTTCTAGATCCTAATATCCTCTTCCATCTCCTTTATTTTATCCTCTTTTTCCTTCCTTACTGACGCCAACTCCCTCTGCAATGCTTCTACTTTCCCTCTCATCTCTTTTACTTCCTTTTCCCATCTCTCATCTCTTATCGTCAGGTCCTCCCTCATACTTTCCATCTGCTCCACAGCCTCCCTTACTTCCTCCCTCAACCCTCTGATCACACCTATCAGCTCTCCGAGAGCCTCCTTCTCCACCTGTCCTCCATTTTGGGGGGGGGGGGGGTTGACCTACGTGTTCGTACGCTTTTTAAAATAGACTCTCTAGCGCGCTTTTCTCCGGACTCTCTTTGCTTTCCCCTTTCATCTTCAATAGATCCTCCTCCTCGCTGACAATGGACGCTCTCTCTCTTGCCTTATCGCTTCCTTCTCTCCGATTCTTCCCCCTCCCTGACGTGCCACTCGACACCGGGCCACGCACAGCTGGCCATCGTGTCCTTTTGGAAATTTCCTCCCCGTCTAATTCACTACCAGCACTGCCAGTACTCTCGCTGCCCACCTCCCGTTCTTCCGTCGGTAACTGTTACCTATCCATACACCCAAGTACACACTGCAGCCAACAGACGTATCTTAAGGCTGCTGTCGCTTATCGCCCTAAAATTAAGGTTTCTTTGCCCTATTTTACCCCTCACATCCCCTGTAGACACACCCCCAATCACTGCAACAACCAGCCTCGTCCGCTATGAAGGTCCAAACTCTTGACCATAAAACTATCCCGCTCCCTTGCAAACCTAACCTCACTTTCCCTATTAAGCCAACCCCCCACCCCCCCGAATACAATATAAATTAATTTCTATCTTCCCAATGTACCCCTCACAACCATACTCACCTCCTAGACCTACACCCTCACACTCCTCTCACACCTTCCACACAAACTCCGTAAAAACTTCTCACCGTCTGTCACAGCAAACTTTCTCACTACCGCCACCAATATGCAAGTCCCTCAAATTTTAACCAAGTTGTCGAGTTTTCAACAATAAAATATAAATTTTCAACCAAGAAGATTAATTTTATAATAAAAAAGACAAACTCTCAACAAAATACATAATTTTGAAATCAAATAGTCGAATTTTTCGACTAAAAAATATCGTTTTCTAACAAAAAATCGAACAGTTAAATTTTCTATTTAAAAAAATTAATTTTCAATAAAAAAGAAAGAATTTTATACAAGATATTATAGTTTTTTTTACCAAAATGCTGAATTATTAAGCCAAAAGACAAATTTTATGCAAAAAAGTTTAAATTTCCACCTGAAAATATAATTTTTCAACAAAAAATGAATTTTTAACCGAACAGTTAAATTTTAACTAAATAGATAAATTTTCAGTTAAAAAATTATTTTTTAAGCGAAAAAACAAATTTTGAACAAACTAGTTCAATTTTCATCCAACGAAATGAATTTTTAACTAAACAATCTACAATTTGTACTAAGATGTCATCTAAAAGTTTGACTCTTGAAGCTAAGAAGACGAGCTTTTTACAAAAAAGTTCAATTATCGATCAAATAATTGAATTTTCCACCAAAAAGATTACATTTTAACGAAGAAAATAAATTTTACACCAAAAAGGACGAATTTTCAACAAAATACATCAAGCTTTAGCCACATGTTGAATTTTCAACCAATAACATTTATTTTCTACCAAAAAAGATGAATTTATAACAAAGTATATTAATTTTCAACCAAATAGTTGAATTTTCAAACTATATAAACCGATTAAACTTTTTGCCAGAAACATCCCAATGGGAAATTGACGACTGGTGCAGTACTGTGCCAGCACTGGCAGCGTCGGCGCAATACTTACGGCCAGTACTGGCGCAGTGCTGGCAGGACCCTGGGATGATAATTATGTTCGGAATTGGCTTTCAGAATTGCGCCACTTAAGGGGTAGATTAGCCTTATTTTTCATATGAATTTCTATACAGTTATTACGAAGGCAACAGTTTCAGGTTACATCAACGGGTTCAGAGTCCTGACAGTTTAGAAAACGTGCACTTTTGGAATAGTTGCTACGTGTTATTATTACAAATAGAAAGATGCAAAAAAGATGAAAACTAAAAAATATCATTTTTATTTGAGTTAGATTTTTTAAGTTATAAAAAATATAATATCTTAGAATTTGGTAACAAATGTATTAAAATTAAAAGAATTAGTATTATGTATAATATATGCTTATTGTTTGCATTATTGAAGCAAGCCATAATTCCCTTTGAATTCTCCAATTCAAACTATAAAGATATGTCATACATAATACTAACATTCTAAAAATATTGCACTGTTCAGCCAATATTTCCTGGACGTTTGCAAGACCACTGGCTCAGTACTGCGCCAGATGTAAGTGACGGCTTAATGCAGGCATTTCCCATTAGGATACTTCTCCCATTTGAAGTTTTTTTGTGCAATTCTGTTACACAAATTGAATTTTTTGAGTTTGCAGTTTTTTCTAAACTGATTTCTGGGAACATCTTTCGTTTTAATGTTCCTTGAGCGATTTTTTACAAAATTCGTTTTTCTTTGAGTTAATGTTTTGAGAGATTCTTTTCTAAATTTAATAAAGACCAATCTTCAATCAAAAATGAAAATGTCATTGTTCAAAACTTTATTTTCAATAAAAAATCATTTTTTGCAAACCACTTAAATTTATATACCAAATTTGCAATGTTTCAAGCCAAAAGGCGAATTTTCTACAAAACAGTTCAATTTTCAACTCGAAAGTATGATTTTTCAACAAAGAAGTTAATTTCCAACCAAAAATTTAAATTTTTAACCAAATAGGTCAATATTTAGTATAATAAATACATTTTTAACCGAAAAAAAAAACAAATTTTAAACAAAGTAATTCATTCAGCCATAGAAATGATATTTCAAATAAAATGATAAATTTCCAACTAAAAAAAAACAATTTTGCTTCAAAGTAGTTCAAGTTTCAACTAAATAGTGGAATTTTCTACCAAATTGTGGAATTTTTGAACCGAAAATATGAATTTTCATAATACAGTTAAATTTTCAACCCGTAAATATGAATATTCAACACATGTAGAAAAATGGATGTTCAAGCGTAACATTTAGATGTTTAAGGTTAATATATTTGATGTTTAACGATAGGAAAACAATCTAGATGTTCAAAGCTAGCATCTGTAGATTTTAAAAAGTGAGATTTTACTCTCTAACATCCAAAATGTGCAACGGAAACATCCGAGATATTACAAGTATCGTAATGCAAATAACGCCTGTAAATATTTGAGGAGTTTACTTATTTTTGGTCATTTAAGGAAATAACTGATATCTAATTTGTGAATTTAAAATTAAACTTTAATATTTGTACACGAAAGAAAAACAGATTAAGGGTATGAAATGTCGATCATATTATACATTCAGTCAAGTTGAGGTTATGTTCAATATTTTTAATTCAAAATAAAAACGGGGATAAGTAATTAGAGAACGAATGATCTGTAATTTCAATTAAAATTTTATCTATTTTAAGTTAATTAAACTCAAATTTTATTTTAAATTTATAAACATTTTGTCAAATGTGTTAAGTCAATAAACCTGGAACTTAAGATCATTGATCCCTCATTTAGACAGAAAAAATCATTATCCAATTCTATTTAAGGGTAGATAATTTTGATTCTTTGGAAATGTCCCAAAATTGAAATATTCCATAATTGCAATATTCAAAATATATAACCATCAAATATAGTCGTGAAATTCCAATGCGCTTAACATCTCAAAAAGATAGTAAACGTTTGCTATGAATATCTGCAAGTTATTTGCAGTACAAATAACTTTCAACCGAAACAGAATACATTTTAACCAGTCAGCTGCATTTATAACTGAAAAAGATGCATTTTCAAACCAAAAAAGAAAACAAATTTCGATTATATTTGTTGAATTTTCAAAACCAAAAACACGAATTTTCAACAGAATAGTTGAAGATCAGGAAAAGAGAATGAACTTTTGAAAAAATGGTTCCAATTCATGGACACAGTTAACTTTTGAACCAAATTAAAGATTAATTCTTAACCAGAACTTTGATAGTCGATATTTCACCCGAAATAATAAACTTTTAACCAAAAAAGTTGGATTTTCTTATTGGGTTCTATTTATGAAGTTAGCATTTATTTGGGAAAACGAGGAAAAGGGCAAAAACTGTAAAGCCTGCGATAAATAAATATGAGTTTTGATTAATAAAAATTGCAGTTCATTTTTTATACTTTAAACATTTTTATTTCTGACTACCCATCTTTACATTTGGGCTGCATAAAGGGTGTCTGACCAAATACTTATTGTTATCAACACATATCATTTTATATTCATTAATTTGATCAAGGTTCCACGTTTAATCAATTAACAGAGTTTATATTTTATATGTTTATGTATGTTTCCTTACTTTGTACAAATTTATTAAATTGGGGGGGGGCGGAATTTCAGAAAAATACCTAGCGTAATTTGTGGATGACCCCTTATTTGTTTATTCATTTATTATTATTTCGTGAATTTACAATTATTAAATTTAATAGGTGGTTTTGACGAAGTACTCCCTTCCTTGTGTAGGTCAGTATAGAAAAATCGTTGACCGCCCCCCCCCCCCCCCCCTACTTAAAAGACTCCGTAATTTATCCATGGCCCCAGTAATAAAATTAAAATTATAAAAATGAATCTTCGAAAAAAAAACGATTATTGAAAATAGGTCTTCAAAGTTGTCTATAATTACGAAGTTGAGCAATTTACTGTACATAATAGCTCCATAATTGATAAAATTACCACTGATTCTCTTTTACTCGAGCAACTTCGCGTTTCTTATGTCCTCCTTTTAACTCCCCTTTCTCTAACCTTATCATGATCACTTTGTTTTTATAGTATTCGAATTAGTTTTCTCAATTGTTACTCGGTCATAAAATGACGCAATCGATTGTGAAATACTAATGATGCCGTAAAGGTTTGATTAGAAACATAATAGAAGAATTTTGAACGAAGAGAGAAAAACCAAAAAAAAACTTTAGATAACAATAACATTCTTGTGATCGATCTTTCATGTTTTTTACTTTTATTCTTAAATCAAGTTCAGTGAATTCATTGAAGCCTGGAAGATATTTTTATTACACATTCAGGGTTGCTAAATAACATGGAAAACTTGGAAAAGTTCTGAAATTTTGAAAAAGAGGCTGAACATTTTTATTTCTTATTTTCAAAATAACAATGGATAGGAATTGGTTATGGGGTTGTCCATTAAATACAACCTAAATTAATCGTTGTGTGCACATGCGGATACCTAGGTATCCACCATGGTAACCTTTTTGCATGTAGTAAGTGGAGTAAAAATTAAAATTTAGCTTAATTTTTCCGAATCGTCATTATTTAGCTTAATTCTTATCTCCTTGGTTGAATACTTGAATATTCCATTCTTAGAAAATTTATCTTTTAGATTAAAAAAATCATCTTTTTGGTTCATTTATCTTTTGAAGAACCATTATTTTATCAAAAAATTTATATCTTTTGTCAAAAATTCATTTTTTTGGGCTGAGAATTAATTTCTGTACCTAGCAATGTAACTATTTCATGTTATGGTGAAAAATGATATTTTTGATTGAAGACTGGTCTTTCGTTTAAAATTTGCCCCCCCCCCCCCCCAGGTTTTGCTGAATGTCCACGTTTTCAGAGCGCCTGCATCCGAAAAGCAGTTCGTTAACCAGCTATTCTCGATAAAAATCCAAAAAGATCAAGAATTTTCAAAATGTTTGGAACCATTTTATCAAAACTTAAAATTTTAATGTCCGGCTATTCGTAGTACTTGGAAACTATACCATATATATCCTTAGGACATTTTTTGGTAAAAAGAAAATTATCCAGGTTATCAGTAGAAGAAGAACGTTGATTTTTAAAATACCTACAAGATTATCATAAAAACGTTTTGCATTTTCTTGAAAAATCGAAAATTCAAGATTTTATTCCTCAAAAAATAATGAATTCATGAAAATTTTCATTTTCCGGTTAAACTTTTCAAAATGCGAAAAAAGTAAGAAAAAAAATTGTGCACCCAAAAAAGACTTACAAATTTGTCATTAAACGCTTTTCAATAGGATACATAGTTTTTGTTTAAATTGTAAATAATAAAATTTAATTAACAAAAGTTGTTCGCCCTGAAAATATCTATATATTTGTTATGAATTACTTTTTGATAGGACGCGTAGAGTTTGTTTTATTCATAAAAACATTAATAATAAAAAAATAACATGTTTGAACAGACGACACAAGCTACAAAAAGGATGAATAAACAAAAATTGAGCACCCAAAAAAGATCTAATAATTTTGTATTAATCACTTTTTGATAGGATGCGTTTTTTGTTTTAATCGTGAAAAAATTAACAAGTTCTTTAAAAAATTGCGAAAAACGACACAAGGTAAGAAGAAAATTAATAGATAAAAGTTGTGTACCCAAATAAGATCTAACAATTTTTTGTTAATTATTATTTTTAATAATATTGTATTGTATTGTAACAATATAAATATAGAAATAATTCATTTTTCAGGGTATAGCTGAGAATAAAAATTAACACAAAATAAAGTACAAATATTTAAGTAATTATGACAAATAAAATGTGTACTTTATTTTGCAATACGTAAATAAGCAATCCCAGACCGAAGTATAGAAATAAATATAATATACATTTGATATAATAGAGTTGAACTTAAAGTAGAAAAGTTCAAACTTTTGATTAAATCGAGACCGAGCGCACCTGAGATGAATACATTATCGAGTGCGAAGCGTGAGACCAAAATGCAACAGCTTAGTTCTAAATGATTCTGGTTTGTTTGATGATTCAACAGTTTGGTAGAAAATTAAACTATTCGATTGAAAATTTATTTCATGTAAAAGATTGCTTTTACTGTAAAAAAATCATATTTTCGGGTTAGAAATTAAATGGTTTTATAGGTCATTCTTATATTTGGCTTTAAATTTAACAATTTTGTTGAAAATCGTGTTTTTTGGTAGAACATTAATCTTCTTATTAGAAAATTATTTTTTTTAGTTGAAAGTGTAACTATTTGGTTACAAATTAATATTTTTTAATTGAAACTTACAACTGCTTGGTTGAAAGTTGAACTTGTTTGTTCAAAATACGTATTTTTTTAAATAATCGCGTTCTTAGTTGAAAATTTAACTGTTCCATTTTTAGTTGAACATTGATCTTTTTTATTGAAAATTGACCTTTTTTAGGCGATGCTTCATGTATTTTGTTGAAAATTATTCTTTTTTGGTCGAAAATTAATCTCCGTGGTTAAAAATTCATCCTTTTGGGTTAAAAATGTGACTGTTTGCTTCTAAATTATCTGGTATGACAGAGAATGCAGCAATATGGTCGAAAATTATATGAAAAGGATTCTTCTCTCAATCCCTCTAGTAACCTAATGGGATAGCGCCCGACCGACAATTCGAAGTTCTATGTTTCGATTCCCAGCGGAGCGATTAATTTCACGTTAAGAAATTCTGTTACTCTCTGATGATAATACAGATTCCTTTACAAAGGCCGTAGCAGGATAAGCATAGTTTGGGTACCGCCGCTCGGGCGTGATCCTTATTTCGGAGGCAAGTGGCGCTACACCTATAAGATAAAGTTACCCTAAGTATCAAATAACAGAAAATTTTTTTTGCTGAAGTTATAAACAAGTTTAGAAACATCAAAAAATAAAATTTTCTCAAAAACGGCTTTACCGACCATTATGGTTGAAATATATGTTAGAGAGGGTACTAAAGGGGATCAGAAAAAAATTCAAGAACCAATTCTGTTGATAATAACAAGATGAATGAAAAAAAACATTTTAATGATTTTTTTTGAAAGAAGTACTTCTTGCACACCAATCATTTTTTCCCTATCATGCTCACATTCGTGGAAAATAGATATAACCCTTAAACGGCCAAAACGCCACTACCGGTACACTGCTTTTCAACGGCCAATAACTAAGACTATTCGACACTAGAAAAAATTGAAACACATATATTTTTATTACTTAAGATCTCCTCTTTCCGACGGTGCCAATGGAATTCCTCAAAAAAATCTTATTATCCCAAAATGCAGTTTAAACAAAAAAAAAAACGTGATTTTTCGTGCCTATTTTTTTTTGTGAGCCATTTTCCAAAGCTTTTCGAGTCTGTAATTAACCTGGAATCTCACTAACCGGTGGAATAAATGTCTAAACTTTGAGAATCCATGGTTCAAAGATCGATTTTTCGTTATAGTATTTTCAAAATGGCGTCTTAATGGCAAATTTTTTGTGAAAACATTCATGAATTTTTTTACAATAAACGATGCGCTTTTCGGAAAAATCATCAAGAAGAAAAAGTTCTTGTAATCAGCCAAGGAATACGCCTGAATCTTTTCGAAGCGTTTTGAGCAAAATTTTGGATTTTGCATATGAACAATTTTTGCAAAATTGAAAATTTTGCTCAAAATGCTTCGGAAAAATTCAGGCGTATTTCTCGGCTGATTACAAGAACTTTTTATTCTTGACAAATTTTCCGAAAAGCGCATAGTTTTTCAATAAAAATTTTTCATAGTTCTAAGCATCGTGTAAGAGTAAAATGATTCACGAATATCTATCGTCCGTCTGCCGCAAACAAAGTTTACGTTGCCCAACCATCACCAACGTGGATGTCGCCGAATATCGATAGTCTCTTTTTTTTAAGGGATTTTATATATTTTTTTTACATTTTTTAATTTTTTTTATGGAGAATTTTTTTCATTTCAGATTTCAATCCGT
>NC_046663.1:85656767-85664183 GCF_010883055.1 Belonocnema kinseyi
ACAATGCGGTGAAGGTGTGGTTTGATGTCAGAGTGCAATAAAGGTTACGGAGTCGTTGGAAATTTTTTATTGAAAAACTGTGCGCTTTTCGGAAAATTTGTCTAGAATAAAAAGTTCTTGTAATCAGCCAAGGAATACGCCTGAATTTTTCCGGAGCGTTTTGAGCAAAATTTTGAATTTTGCAAAAATTGTTCGTATGCAAAATCCAAAATTTTGCTCAAAACGCTTCGAAAAAATTCAAGCGTATTTCTTGGCTGATTACAAGAACTTTTTATTCCTGATGATTTTTCCGAAAAGCGCATCGTTTATTGTAAAAAAATTTATGAATGTTTTCACAAAAATTTTGCCATTAAGACGCCATTTTGAAAATACTAAAACGAAAAATCGATCTTTGAACCATGGATTCTCAAAGTTTAGACATTTATTCCACCGGTTAGTGAGATTCCACGTTAATTACAGACTCGAAAAGCTTTGAAAAATGGTTCACAAAAAAAATAGGCACGAAAAATCACGTTTTTTTTTGTTTAAACTGCATTTTGGGATAATAAATCAATTTTTTGAGGAATTTCATCGACACCGTCGGAAAGAGGAGATCATAAACAATAAAAATATATGTGTCTCAATTTTTTCTAGTGTCGAATAGTCTTAGTTATTGGCCGTTGAAAAGCAGTGTCCCGGTAGTGGAGTTTTGGCCGTTTAAGGGATAAGGAGGCCAATCTGTAATGCATGGAATTCTCCAAAAACGGCTACTTTTCTATTGCCAGAAGTACGCATACACACATGTGTAAAATCACACTTACGTATTGTTCAAATTTTTCCGAGCGTGGCGTGCCAACCGAACTTAAAACAAATATGGCAGCCTCCATTTAAAAAGATACGTAAGTGACATTGCCGCTTAGAGTGATTCTCTTAAGCGTGGCAATGAAAAAGTCGGCCTAAGCGGCAATGTCACTTATGTATCTTTTTAGTTTGTACGGGAGTCATGTACACTAACCTTAATATAAAATCTCTAAACGATATTGTCGATTTCGATTGTCGCAATACTCGATTTCATTGCTATATGCGTGTGACACGTGGCACTAGAAAATATCAAGTTTCAATACAAAATATAAAATAATATTCAATATAAAAAATGAAATTTTCTACAGGTTATTTAAAATCTTAACCAAAACAGGCGAATTTGACACCATATAGTAAAATTTTTAACAAAAAAGATGAATGTTCAATCACAAAGATTAATTTTCTATTAAAATTTTTTTTTAACAAATAATAGAATTGTCAAATAAATTAATTTTCAATCCAAGTACAATAATGTAAAAAGTATTTAAAATAAGATAGAATTCACTTAAAATCAGGCAGGTTCTACACATTATATAGCAGAATCTTCCAGCGATTAACAATTTTTTATAGTAAATTATGCAAGACTTTTTTTTCCGATCTGAGACAAAAACAATCGAATTTGAACATCTATGTTAAGAATAATGAAAAACAGATTAATTTTTTACCCATAAAATTAATTCTATACAAAAGCCGATTAATTTTTAACCAACAATGACATAACGAAAATTTCCCTTAAAGACATTAATTTGATTTGATACCAAACAGTAGAAGTTTTAACAAAAAAGATTAATTTTCAATCACAAAGATTAATTTTCTATTGAAGAAATTTTTTAAATAAATAACAGAATTTTGAAGAAATTGTTGATGTAAGTTGTTAGCTTTAGGGTCAGGGGAATTGAAACAAACTTTTTATTAAACCTGTGAAAAGTACACAATATCTTGTAGGTACGCAGTTTTACAATTGTAAGCAGTATTTTTTGTTTAATTTTATTAAGAACTATTCATAAATCTTGCAGTAATCTTAAAACATTATTTTATTTTAAAGAAGTACAATTGATGAGACAACAATACCAATGTAGTCGTAAAAGTTTTGTCATCAATTTTTTATTTAATGAAACAATTTTCAATAGAAAAAGTTGTTGACAAATGATTTTTTCAGTGACGTATATGTAATTATATTAAATTTTTTATTATTTTATTCTTTTTTTGTTATTTTTCAGATGATCTGTTTGTATGAAATTTATTATTATAAATGCTAAGAAACCTTATACAGATGTAAATTGTTTTCAACTAAATTAATTTTCAATCCAAGAACAATATTATAAAAAGTATTTAGAATAAGATAGAATTCTCTTAAAACCAAGCAGGTTCTATACATTATTTAGCAGAATCTCTCAGCGATAAAAGTTTTTTATACTCAATTATGCAAGACGTTTTTTCCCATATAAGACCATCAAAAGTCGAATTTGGACATCTATGTTAAAAATAATATAAAACAGATTAATTTTTTACACATAAAATTAATTCTATACAAAAGACGATTAATTTTTAACCAACAATGATATAACGAAAATTTCCCTTAAAGACATTAATTTTTAATAAACAAAACAAAAATCAAGAAAAGAGTTGAATCCTCAATAAACAAGATAAGACACACATTCTCAAAGCGCGCTTCGCTCGCTAGTTTGAGCGCGCCTAGGGCGCGCAACTGTTGCTTCTCGCGCTTCGCGCTCGATAATATATTTATCTCGCGCCCTGCGCTCGGTCTTTGCATTACCCTCCACATTTGTGCACAGACAACAATGCGCAATTTTGTACATTCCACGTTAAAAAATATTATATCAAATGTCTATTACCATTTTTTTTGTACCTTGGTCTGGTATTGCTTATGTTGATATTGCAAAATAATGATCACATTTTATTTTTTCTGATCCTAATAGGGCCCTGCTGTTGTTGTTTAATCATTTTCCCTTTTCTTAAGTGAAGCTGAACACTTTTTTTTAAATTTGCCATCAAAGAAGGTTCTCCAAGTACCTACGGTCTTGACGATTACATTCTCATTGTGATATCGCGCTTCGCGCATAACAGATAGGTTATCCAGGTTCTAATTTTTTTTAATTTGGGCTGATCAAAAAATTAGGCTAGAATAGTTTTGAAATATATTTCGTATTTTGTGAAAATTTTGAATGAAATTTTTGGATCTAAAAAAGAATTAAATTTTTCTATTTTTTGAAAATTTAAAAAATTTTGAAAAGTATATAACTTTTATAATTTTCATCAAAATTAAAAATTTTACTTGGATAATTTGCAAGTCTTTCACCTATCTATAAGAAACTTTGACAAAAGTTTTTATACTATTAAGAAAAAAAAATTTGAAAATTTTGAAAATGCTATAATTTTTTAAATTTTGGTCTAATCGAAAAAATCGACTAAGAAAGTTTTGAAATATATTTGGTATCTAGTGAACATTTTGAATGAGATTTTTGGATTTATGAAAAAAATAATTTTTTATATTTTTTGAAAATTTTCAAATTTTTGAAAAGTATATAACTTTTCTAATTTTCATCAAAATAAAAGATTTTATTTTGAGAATTTGCAAGTCTTTCACCCATCTATAAGAAACTTCCACCAAACTTTTTAAAATTAAAAAAAAAACAATTTCAAAATTTTGAAAATGCGCCCAATTTTGGTTCGAAATATCTGATTGACGAACTTAGCCTTAATTTTGGTTAACTTCAGAAGTGTATCAAATGCGGACTCGATTGGACAAATCCTTCAAAAGTTAGCGTGGCTTCAAAATTCAGGTAACCATACATGCAGACATACAGACATACAGACATACAGACATACAGACAGACACCGATGAAATTTTATGATTTTCGGATTCTGCGAGTGCCGAAACGTAAAGATCCGTTAAAAACCAGAGATCGAAAATTTGGACGATTACATTACATTCTCAGAAATGAGAATGTAAAAATTAATTTTCTACCAAAAAGACGAATTTTCAACTAAAAAAGTTAAATTTCAATTATAAATATACTTTATCATCCTAAAATTGTGCAATTAAAATTTTAATAAAATAGTTGAATACTCAATGAAAAAAATCAATTTTCAAACAACTATTGGAGTTTTCAACTTAAAAAGATAAATTTTTAATTTAAAATATGAATATATATATATATAGAACCAGAAATAGGAATATTCCTTTTTAGTTAAAAGAATTAATATTCAACAATAAAAAATTAAATTTTCATTAAATTAGTTGAAATTTATTGAAATAGATGAATTTGACAATATATTGTTGAAGTTTCAAATGAACAGATGAATTTTCAACCAAGAAGATTAATTTTAAATTCAAAAGACGATGCTTGAAACCAATAATTGATTTTTCAACACCAAAATATCAATTTGTAATTTAAAATTTCAATTTTTTTTATCGAAAGTGGGAGAGTTACATTTTTAATTAAAGAATTTAATTTTTAACAAAAAAAAAAAAAAAGAATTAAAATTAAAATTATATTTTAATTATTAAAAAATTTAATTAATTAAATTTAAAAAAAATGTGCAACTTAATAGGTTTGTTTTATTCACAAAGATAAATTTGCAACCAAGAAGACTAATTTTCTGACAAAAACACAAAATTTCCTAGAAATATGTGCATTTTCATAGAAATGGTTGAATTTTCAACTAAAAAAGATAAATTTCAAATATCAACTCTCTACCAAAACTGATATAATGCAATTTTATTTTCCATCAATTAATTTTTGACTAACTATGCAGGAATTTTCAGAAAAATAATAATTGAACCCTCAATGAAGAAGATGAATTTTCAACCACGAAGATTAATTTCGTAGTTTAAAAAGACTGTTTAAAAAAAATTATATTTTTAACAAAAAAAATATCAATTTTTTTAAATGTCATTTTTCTATCAAAAATGGTATAATCGACTTTTCTCTTAAATAAATTAATTTTTCATCAAAAAACGAATTTTTCATATAATAATAGAATTCTCGAAACAAAGATGAAATTTCAATTAAGAAGTTTATTTTTTTACTAAAAATAACGAATTTTCAACAAAACTCTGAATTTCTAAATACTGCGTCAAAACAGATACATTTGTTTCCAAATAGTTCAATCTTTAACGAAAAAAGGTCCATTTCATATCAAAAGGATTAATTTTCTACCATAACAGAAAAATTAAAAAAATTGAAGTATTGAGTACAAAAGGTCAATTTTCAATTTAAAATATCATTTTTCAACCAAAAATAGTAGTGTCGAAATTTCTTTTAAAGACATTTATTTTTGACAAACTGAAAAGGAATTTTTTTTAAATAACTGATTCCTTAATGAAAAATATTAATGTTCAACCAATAATATTTCGTTTCTACAAAAAATTACGAATTTTCTATAAAATCTAGAAAGTTTCAAACAAATATATGATTTTTATCTAAAAATATCATTTTTTAACTAATAGTATTGTGAGTAGATTTTATCGTTATAGAAATTAATAAAAAAAAAAAAGAAATTTGAAGAAAATCGTTGAATTTTCAATCAAAAAGGTTCGTTTTGAACCGAAACAGATGAACCTTCAATTATGAACTTAATATTCAACGAAAAATGGGATAGTTCAGTTTTTAGTTAAAAAACAATAATTTTCAACTTAAAGAAGTGCAATTAAAGAAAAATAGGTAAGTTCTCTACCAAAAAAGATTGTAATTAAAAATATCAATACATTTTTAACCAAAAATATAAAGTTTAATTTTCACTTCAATAAATTAATTTTGAAAAAAAGAATTGTCAGAAAAATGGTTGAATCCTAAATCAGCGAGAAGAATTTTTAAACAAGAAGATTAATTTTATACTAAAAAAGACAAATTTATAACAAAATATATACATTTTTAAACAGTTAGATTTGTAACTAAAAAAGATTACACTTTAAATAAAAAATTACTTTTTCACCAAAATGTCATAGTTTAATTTTCTGTTAAAAAAATTAATTTTCAACAAAAAAAATTGTTAAAAAAATTATTTCAAGGGAGGTCGAATCCATTTATCATTAGCCAGATTCTGCAATTCAAGTCGTTGAATTGATCAGGAAGGGAAGTATGTTGTCTTTAGATTAAATTTTAAGAGAACTATTTTTTCGACATAAAAAAATTCTGTGTTCAAAAGATTAATTTTTAACCAATAAGATTAATGTTAAAACAAAAAGACGAATTTTGAACTAATTACTTGATTTTTAAACTATAAGGGAACAGTTTTTAAAAATTTTTTGTTGCAAATGTTCAACAATTTAGTTGATTTTTTTATGTCTTGACTACAATTGTTTCTTGGTTAAAAACTCATCGCTTTGGGTAGAAACTTGATTTTCCTACTGAACATGAACACAATGAAAATCTATCCCTTTAAGTTGAAAATTCAACTGCTTTTTAAAACTTGCCTTTTTGGGTGGAAAACTCAACAATTTTGTAGATATTTTTCTTTTTTCTTTGTTCGTTCTAGAGCTTTGCGCTCGATAATATATGCATATATACATCTACAACTGTAATTTGGTAGTTGTGAATTATCTTTTGTTAAAGCTCCTTTGTTGAGGCCTCAATTATTTTGTTTAAAATTTGTCTTTTTTG
Source organism: Belonocnema kinseyi (assembly GCF_010883055.1). Classification (NCBI taxonomy): domain Eukaryota; kingdom Metazoa; phylum Arthropoda; class Insecta; order Hymenoptera; family Cynipidae; genus Belonocnema; species Belonocnema kinseyi. Next base: position 85,663,235 of record NC_046663.1, read on the forward strand.
TTTGCATTCGACTACTTGGTTTAATGTTAAACAAAATGAGTAAAAATTGATCTTTTTAGGGTTGAAGATTCATCATTTTAATTGAAAATTTAATTCTTTTGTAGAAAACTCTTTCTTTCTTTGTTTGACAATTAATCTTTTTTGATGAACAATTCTTTAATTGTTTAACGGTTGAACGACCTTTTACAAATTAATTTTTTTGGTTACAGATTCATTATTTTAGTTACAAATTAATCTCAAGATAAAAAGTAAAAAATTTCTATGAAATGCATTTTTTGATTCAATTCAGCTGTTGTTGTTCTCAAGTAATCATATTTTTTAGTTTTCGTTGGAAAATTTATCTACTTATTTAAAAGTTTAACTATTTTGTTAAAATGTTATGTTTTTGGATGAAAAAGTAACTGTTTGGTTGCAAATTCGTAAATATTTTTAAACTGAAAATTAAACTTTTTCATTTTCAGTATAAACGGTTTTCTTGAAAATTTGGCTCTTTAATGAAAGATTTGCATTTACAACCGAAAAGTTTAACTTTTAACCAAATAGTTAAATTTTCAACCTACAAATATAAATTTTAAAATGAATGCCCAAATTTTCAAACAAAAAAGATTAATCTTGAACCAAAAAGAGTTGCATTAAAAAAAAAGAATTCTCAATGAAAACGTAGTGATGGATATCTTAAAACAAAAAGAAAAGATTTTCAACAAAATATTTGAATTCTTAACGAGAGTTTAATTTTCGAACCAGTATGTAAATTTTTAAGAAAGTAGTTCACTTTTTAACCTGCAAATATGGATTTTCGATAGAAAATGTAATATTTGATATTTTAACGAATGTAGATGCTGCCAAGAGATGCATTGTAAAAATAAGGAAACGAGTTTTCAATCATAAAGATTAATTTTCTATAAGAGATTTGAAATTAACAAAAGTAGCAAAGTTACTTTTTCACACA
>NC_046663.1:85664283-85666413 GCF_010883055.1 Belonocnema kinseyi
TTTATTTACAAAAAAAGTTCTTAGGTTCAAAAAAACATTCAGTGAACTGAAAAACTGTGGTCGGTAATATAGGTATTTAGCTGTGTCACATGCCCTTAAGAACGCGCGTGGAGTCAGAGGTAGATCAGAGGAACGAAAGCAAGATCGAATTATAAGTAAAGTAAGAAAAATAAACAGAGATACTGGAATACGTTTCAAATGTAAGTCAGGCGTTGTAGAATCGTCGTTAGACATTCCAGTAATGCATCTCGAAATAGTTTATGTAATATAATGATAAAGTAGCAAAAAAATCTTTTACTTATAATAAACTGCACTTAATTTATTTTACAAATTATGTAATTGCACGCACGGTCACTTACAAACATTATCGAACGCCCAAACGCAATGAAAAATTGCACCCGCTGGGGATCGAACACCCCCTACCTAAACAACCAAAAACCTCTAAGCCCGATGCTCTAGCTAATTACGCTAATGTGTCGCTTACATTCTGCTGACAAAATCTCAGCCAAGATTTTCGCTGATAAGCATGGGATGACAGAGGAATATATTGTTTTCTATTTTTTGTTTTACACATTGTATATAAATAGATGGATTTACAAATGTGTCATCAAAATATTTTAATTTAAATCTTAATAGTGAAATGTTTAATTTAAATATTTTTAGAACTTGTGATTTCTATTCAAATAGTAAAGCTCGAAAATTTAAGGGATTTATTACTTTTAGATGCATTATAAGTAAAAAATATTTAAATTTAATTTTGTAGCTTAAAAAAACGGAATGATTATAGTTCTACTCATCTTATTTAGTGAAAATCTGACAGTAAAAATAAAAGCAGCCAATACAAATGATTTATTGGAAGATTAAAGTTAAAAAAATTGCTTGAGATACAAAATAGTTAAACCTGAAGTTAATTTAGGGATTTTTTTCTATTTAAAAAAATTTTTTCTCTGGACCTCATCATAAAATTTGGTTTAGTCAGCCAATAAAATAAATTAAGAGACTCTCTTGTGATAGAATTGTATCAGAAATAAATCTAGACAAGATAATTTAGGCTAGAGTTGTTATTCCATTCTTTTAGAAATTATTCTATTTTCGAAATTCCTATCTTTGGATCTGATTTCCAAACGGTTATTCAATCAGCCAAATTTTAGGTCAAACCAAATTTTAGGAAGAGGTCCAGAGAAAACATTTTGTAAAATACAAAAAAATTCCTAAATATTTTATTAATTATAATTCAGACAAGATAAATTACCTCGAGATATTTTTTTGATACACCTATACTATCAGATTGAATTTGAATTAATTTTAGGCTGCTCAATCCCCAGTCTTGGGATAAGGTCTAGACATAATGGTTTTTCAATGATGTTCATTGAAATGAACCAGCTGAAATGTACAAAATCCATCTGCATTTCCTGATGTGTATTTCATCTATGATCGATCTGTGAAAAAAACAATGGAAATCAGTTATTTATTTCAGGAATAAAGTGTTACTTATTAAAATTATTAATAATTCATGTTTGTTAAATTATTATTGAGTAATTATTGTTTAAATTATTACTGCCGGCACTGTCAGTAATAAACATACAAAACCACAAAACGTTTATTTGGCAAATAATAAACAATCGACAGTATAATAAACAAGTCGGGCCGATCTGTCATTATTTCGAGGTTATGTTCGGATTCACGTGTTTGTCCTAATCGCTGTAAGTAAATGTAGGTAATGTCAATTTAAAGTTTACGCATGTAATATTTTATTTACTTTACTCAATACATATTCTATATATTCATAACATACCTTTTTTGCCGCAAATAAGCGTTAAACACAATTCACTCTTCGCCCATTGGGACCGCAGAATATTATTACTATTTTATAGTATTTGTCACTCAGCAGACATTCCATAATGTTATTGGCACGGAAAATAATTGACGTTTACTTCTTAGTACACATGTCTCAATTCATTATTAATTAAACACTTTTATTATTTTTAATTACTATGTAACATAACAATTTTAAAGGCGCGAAACATAAAAATACCCCTGTATAATGGCTTCTCCCCTGCTGTTGTGCAATTCGGGTAGCATTCAGATCGCCATGTATGTAAGCCCCAGCGTGTCCACCCTGTATATAGT
>NC_046663.1:85666513-85667874 GCF_010883055.1 Belonocnema kinseyi
AAATACCCCTGTATAATGGCTTCTCCCCTGCTGTTGTGCAATTCGGGTAGCATTCAGATCGCCATGTATGTAAGCCCCAGCGTGTCCACCCTGTATATAGTTTTAACGTGTTCTAAAAGTTTGCGAGTTTATTTCCTGTGTAGAAATAATTCATGTCGCTATACTGTTCCAGCCTAGACCGCCACGAGTCTATATTGGCGCTATTTCGAGAAACTATGCTGGGGCAGTGCGCAAATGTAACGCCCCAATCGACAATCGAGTAGCCGCTATCTACACCAGCGGTACTGGCGCGTTCTAGTGAATCTAATACAATCTAGTAGTAGATTGTTATTTTTAGGTAGAAAATGAAATTGAACTATTTTATTCCAAATGAGCTTTTTTTATTAAAGATTAATTTAACCTAATATTGATGAATAGCATTTATTACGATTTTGTAGCTCACGTTGATAATAATCATATTCTTTAAATAATGAACTTTGCATTTTTACATCACAATTTTTATAAATTAATTTAGCAAAATTTTTGGACTCAAGTTATAATAATCAATGACCTTATAGGTTGAAAACACATTTAATAAGCTTGTTGCCACTTGGTAAACTCTTCCTCCCAATATTAGCTCATGTGTTCAATGTCATAAAATTTTTAGTAATAACTGTTTCATTATTCCGATTTATACAAAATCATTACACTACTTTGTAGGGAATATCACGATATATGATTACTGTACGAATTTTGATAGCAAGAGTAGATAAATGCTTAAAAAGTTGGAGAAAATGACATTATTGAACGCAAATTTCAGCCAATTGTCGAATATTGGGCTTAGTTAAGTCTCCCACTTTCCCCTAGATTTATCACATTAAAGTTGATGAAAAACATAAATATTGTGTTAAGAATTAAAATAATAATTATTATATTTCAAATAACAATGAAATAAATGAAATATTGTATTAAAAATGACACTTTCAACAAATAAGTATATGAAAAATTATCATGCGGGGTGAAGGTGTTGTAAAAAATGTAGTTGATGGTGGTAGATGGAGAGTAAAGGTGTTATAACTGTTTTACAGAAAAATAGTCTTTTGACTTAACAGCTTAAGAAGGGGGACAAATTTTTTTATTTTCTAACTGGCCATTCTTTATTTATTTCAAATTCGTCTTTCTAATTGAAAAATTCACAATTTTAGTTAAAAATTCATCTCTTTGGTTAAAAATTTACTATTTTTTTGAAAATTCTTTTTCATTGGAAATAAATTAATTGTCTGTGTGAAAAAGTAACTTTGCTACTTTTGTTAATTTCAAATCTCTTATAGAAAATTAATCTTTATGATTGAAAACTCGTTTCCTTATTTTTACAATGCATC
>NC_046663.1:85667974-85674125 GCF_010883055.1 Belonocnema kinseyi
CCAAATTTTACTCTTCAATTTAGAAACCAATGAGTTATTAGGCAGAACGAAAATTCCAAATAGACTCTCCCAAAATTCAGAAAGAAACGAAGGACTTTTAATGACCCCAATTGTTCAAACTGAGGGGATATATTGTGAGCGAGCAAGAGTAAGTCATAATGTTCAATTAATCTTAATCATTTTAGTAATAAATGTTACTATTTGTCTGAAAATTTAACCGTTTTCTCAAACAGGCATCCGTCTTGTTTGCAAAGCCAAAAAAAAAGTAAAAAAAGTAGAAATTAATCTTCTTTCTTTGTTGAAAAATAATTTTTTTAACTACAAATGTAACTATTCCATTTTTTATTAAAGATTTGTCTTTTTTTGTATAAAATTTAACTGTTTGATTGAAAACTCATGTAGTTGAAAATTTTTCTTTTTTGGTAGAAAATAAATCTTCTTAGTTGAAATATCAACTCTTTTTTTATTTATATTTGAAATCTTTTTCTGTTAAAATATCAACCACTATACTTTGTAACAAATTCTACTACTTTGTCAAAACTTTGTTATTTTATAAGAGATTCATCATTTTAGTTGAAGGTTCATCTTCTTGGTTTTCATTTAAAATGAATTTTGTTTTATAATTAATTTTGTCAAGTCCAAAATTTATTATTTAAATTAACCATTCGTCTCTATGGTTTAAATTGGTTTGATAATTAATTTTTTCAATTAAAATATTAACTATTACATTTTTGGTTGAAAATGAATTTTCTTTAGTTGCTAATTCAATGTTGGTTGAACATTTGTAAATTGTAATCTGAAAATTGATTTATTTTTGTTCAATAATGAATCTTCTTTGCCAAATAGTACATTTTGATACGTGTGTAAGAGGTGATTATTCAGCGAATGAAGACGTTTTTTGCACGAGCGAAGCGAGTGAGAAAAGTCTCATTCGCTAAAAATCACCTCTCACGCAAATATCAAACAGTATTTTATACCACGAACGGCGAAAAAATCATGCCTATGTTGAGATTTTGAGGTTAGAGTTGTATAAAATAATTTTTTTAACGAAATTATACTTGAAATGGAATTAATTATTTTTTAAAGATTAACTCCGTTATTGATAAGACGATCGAAGAAAATTCACACTGTGGTGATACTTCAATCCACGGAATATACACAAAAGAAAAATATGAAAGGGTCAACAAAATTTTCCGAATTTCTAGTGATTTTTCAGAATGCTCTATCTCATTGAAAGATCGTTCTATCAAGACCTTAAAAAAAGATCTTGAAGCTTTAAGTTTCACTGGGATATCGAACTTTAAGTAAAAAAGGACTCTGCTGTCTTTGATCGACGATATCTCAAAAATCAATGGTCGCACAAAAAATTTAAGGGTAGTTTTAAAAACAGAAGTAAACATCCTACAAGATTCTGCCACGATCTTGGATAAAAAAATCTTTTTATCCATGACGTAAATTTGAAGAAAAAAAAATGATGCCCTCATAATACCTGAGGGAGAATTCCCACCCATCACTAACGAGGATGTGAAAAAAGTATTGAGAAGTATGAAGAACTATTGATTTTGTCGAACGATCAGATGCAAGGAACACATTAGTTTCGATTCTGAAATTGCGAGACGTCACTGACAGAGCATAAATTATTTGTTTCGAAAATTGATGAGATGCTCATGATAGATTGACAGATTCTGGTCTATCAGACGCATCGAATCGATTGATTGAAACATTTTGCGTTCTGTGACAGCCATGTCACAGAGCTCACAACCAGCCTCCTGCCCAGGAGGCAGCAGCACCCCCAGCAAAGTAGCCATCATCACGATGGAAACGGAAGAAGTTGAAAGCAACTTCTCAGAAGTAACGACTAGGAGTAAGAAGCGAAAACTCGCTAAAATATCGCCTAACGCTTCGGACAGCCATAATAGTAGCCAATCCTAAGTCACTTCTATCAGAGGAAGCAGTAGGACGTCGATAACGTCAGTAATTAGCTCCGCGCAGCCTAACCTAAAAGGAGTCATTGATCCACCTAACCCTAGCACTAAAAATCAGCAGGACCAGGAAAAATACCCCCTATTAATGTAATTGTGGATGAGGCTAACCACCCCTACACAATTCTCCATAAACTCCTGAAACAGTCCACTCAATACCCTCCCATAGTATATAACATCGGCCCAGATGTTTATTCAGTTCGCGTGTCTTATATTGAAGACTACCGTAAAATTATAACTAATCTCGAGCACCAAGGCTTTCAATCTGTAATCCTATCTGTATAAAAGCATTAACTTGCCATTCATCAAGCTCGTTATTCGGAATATCCCCACTGCATACCCAGAAAATTCAGTTCTCTCTGAACTCAGAGAGAACGGATACACTATTGCATCGGTCGCTCGCATGAGAAACCGACAAACTAAAAAAGCGCTACCTATGCTTCTGGTAACGGTCCCAAATACTCCACAAGCAAAGTAGCTTCTCAATCTCCAGTCTTCGCAGTGATACAAGTGCCAAAGATTCCATCATGTTTCCGACATATGCCATGCCACTCCTCGTTGTGTGAAGTGCGGGGGCGCGCATCTCAGTCACAAATGAATAAAATATCGTGAATCGCCGGCTACTTGCGCTAACTGCGCTGAAGACCACACCGCGAATTACAGGGGCTGTTCTGCCTTTAAAAAAGCCTCTAAAAAGTCTAATAACAAACCAAAATCTCTAAATTCACAAAAAGAAACTACTTTCCTTAAACCAGCTGTACAGATTGAACCAAAAGAAAACCCGGCACATGTCGACGCCCTAGTAGTCAATGCCCCAATATCATAAAAATTACCGCTTTACAGCACAGTGTGCTCTGTGCTTTACAGCACAGAGCACAGATGCAAAAATTGGAATAAAGAAGTCGGTAAACTTCAAATCAAGGATAACTCTATACATAGTATGACTAAAGCCCTAACAAAGCCGCGAATTAATATTCCCCCTCTCAAGAATCCAGACCAAACGTTTGCGCTCTCTCCTATCGATAAAGCCAATCTCCTAGCGGAAAATTATGAAAGTAACTTCGCTCCACACGACGAGCCATCCGATACTCAGCACATTGCGGAATGTAAAAAAATGGTTTCCGAATTTTTCAAAATCCCAAGCACTGATAACTTCAAGAAAATAACCTATAAGGAAATAACCAAACAAATAAAAAATACTAAAAATAAAAAAGCTCCCGGCCCCGATTCAATTACAAATCTAGTCCTCAAAAAGCTTCCCATCTCTTGCCTCAAACTCCTTGCTCTTATCTTCAATGCCTGTATTCAATTAAGCTACTTCCCTGAATCTCGTAAAATAGCTCACATTTTAGTTTTTCAGAAAAAAGGCAAAGATCCTTATCATCCAACAAGCTACAGGCCTATTAGTCTTCTCAATACAATGAGCAAAATTTTTGAAATAATTAATACTCACTCGCGTAAACTTTCACCTCGAAGAAAACAGCATCCTTAAACCGCAACAATATGGTTTCAGAAAAGGTCACTCTACGCAGCACATGATGCTCAAGATAACCGAAGCCATTAGCTTAAATTTCAATCGAAGAAAACAAACTGGAGCTGTTTTCCTCGATGTAGAAAAACCTTTCGATAGTGTCTGGCATGTAGGATTGCTCAGAAAATTAATAAATTACAATTTCCTAAGAGGACTCATCCTCTTTATAAACTCTTATCTTTCTAACAGAAAATTCTCAGTCAAAATAGGCCAGACACTCTCAAAAGAGAAACTCATCCGAGCGGGTGTGCCCCAAGGCAGCATTCTAGGACCGGTTTTCTTTATCATCTACGTAAACGACATCCCTGAGGTCCCCGAAGTTTCAATTGGATTATATGCAGATGACACCGCGTTATTCACTTCTTCCTGGTCCGTTCCAAAAATTTTAAAACTACTTACCAAAGCTCTTGAAGTCATCGCGGCTTGGGCTAAACTATGGAGAATAAAAATAAACGTAGCAAAGTCAGAATCAATTCTTTTTTCAGTCAGAAGACCAGTTAAAATTGATCCACCCAAAATGTTTAGCGAGCCAATAGAATGGAAAAATTCCGTAAAATACCTAGGGGGTAAACTTCACAAATGTCTTAATTGCAAGCACCATATCCATGAAACTAAAGGGAAAGTTCTCGGGGTTCTCTCGTGCTTAAATCCTATTATTAATAGACACTCCAGTCTAAAACCCGAATATGGACACCTAATCTACAAAATTTTTATCCGACCAATCATAACTTATGCATGTACAATATGGGGAGGTGCGTCAAAAACTAATATCAATCACATTCAAATAATACAAAATAAATTTCTCAGACGTATCACAAAAACCCTCAGATATACTAAGAACTCTGTCCTTCACAGAGAATTTCAACTACCATACACCTCAGGGTATATCAAAGAAACCTCCATTAAATTCTACGAATCTGCATCATCATCACCTTTTGAAAATATTTCCTCTCTAGGGAAATATAATTTTGATCCATTTCGCAAACACGCAATGCCAAAAGACTTTCTTATGAAATAAGTCATCCAGGTCGAAGTGGCCCTACCATGCCCGACCTACTAGAAACTTCCTTTTTTTATCCCTATACCTCCACTTCCTTCTCTTCCTCTTTTCCCATCTTTCCTTCTATAAAATAAATTAACAGATTTTCGTTGTTCTTTCCCGCTTGTGGGCTTTTTTCCACACTGAATTAACGTCACTTTTAATTCCAGTCATGTCAAATTTTGCTCAGATTGTGTAACAATGCCCAGACGGGTAACGCACAACAACTTCTTCCAATCTGATTATTCTTCGGGGAGATCATTAATCGCGCCATTCGCCCACTCCCGTGCATTGGATCTCACAAGAGGGGGCGATGGTTGGGGCCCCCTCACCCCCCTTTCTTTTCTTCTTCTTTTCTGAAGAACTATTCCGTTCTGAGACCAGATGGCATCAAGACCTTCTGGTGGAAGAAGTTTCCTTCAACCCATCAGCATTTAGCCCGTATTTTCACCTCATATTTAAATTTGGAAGAGCCAATTTCGGAGTGGTTAGTGGAAGGTCGCACAGTACTCCTGCCGAAGATGGGCAACTTAGCTGACCCGAAGAATTACATGTCAATCACTAATGTGAACACACTGTGTAAGATATTCACAGCTATCCTAAATGATAGGATTGCTCGGGCAATCGGACCTGTGTGGCAAGGAATGAATGAGCAACGTGGCTGAAAGAAACGCGTAGCAGGGTGTCGGGATAACCTGCTGATCGAGATATGTTTCTGCAAAGATTCAGCATACTACCAGCGCGACCTATCGATGACCTGGATTGATTACCGGAAAACTTTTGATTTGACCTCCCATAGACTTACCATATGTGACGTGCGCCGAAGAAAGGGGGCTTACTCTAAAAAAATCGAAATGAAGGTTTTTACACATTTCGATAGTTTTTGAGCTGCTCTTTTTAATGAAACTATCGGGGGGGGGGGGGGGGGGGGGGGGGGGGGGTCCGAGAGCTATTATTGCTAATAATTGAGTTGTTAGGTACCCTGGAAATCAGGACATGACTCGAGACATCAGGATCATCAGAGTAAGCCCCTTTTTCGGCGGACGTCTCATATGTCTTTTGGTAAGCTTAAAGGTTCGCCTGCAAATCATGAGGTGCATAGAGAGATTGATGCCGCTTTAGAAAACCAGATTTACTATCTCATTTGGAAAAAATCGTGTGACAACTAACAAGGTCACCTTTCAGAGAGATGTCTTTCAGAGCGGCACCATGAGCCTATTCCCCTTTTGCCTCATATTATTACCACTATAGATCTTAAAATCTATGCTAAAAACAAAGAGAAACTACAACTAGCTCTAGGGATTCTCGAACGATAAACTAAGGAAATAGGAATGGAATTTGGGTTAGACAAATGCGCCAAGGTTTATTTGAAGCGAGTAAAACTTAATGGCATTCATGGAGGCCCTGCGCTCGTTGATAGAAGCGCTATACGACACCTTTCCGCCGGAGAGACTTATACATACCTGGGCGTGTCACATTGCCGCATTCAGGATGTGGCATCTATAAAGGATACTATAAAGTATCTGCAACGAACATGCTTGCCGTCCCGATATCGGGACACGAAAGTTTATGCACATGAAGAAAAACATGCATCTGAAG
>NC_046663.1:85674225-85675436 GCF_010883055.1 Belonocnema kinseyi
CGACCGCATCATATAGGTGGTTACAGTATGTGACGGCATCAATACGGCTATCCGGAAAAAGTCTCGTGCACCCTGAAGACTCGGAGTGACCCAAGGACGACCGTTTACTGCATTTTTCCCTCAAGTGCTTTAGCACCTTGTTGACATGCAGGGATGCTTTTCAGGTTATTAACTAGTGAAAGCTTGGCACCCCCAAGAGCGCCGATGATAAGGACGATTAGGTTAACAGAATATTTCGTGTATAATCGTCGAACTCCCTCATTAGGTACCTATCTTTCTTTTCATTCTCCTTGACTTTGATGTTTTTTTCAGCTGGTGCCGGACATTCGATAACGAACATGATTCGCTTCTCGAAGTCAAGAAGAACTATGCCAGGCCTCTAGTGAGGAACAGAAACAATTGTCGGGCATATAAAGTTCCAGTATATGCGGCATTTCTCATTCTCGAAAATTCACTCTATTTCCCTAGAAGCATTTACAGGAGCGATATTAAGGTTAATGCCGTAAGAGTGACAGAGATGGTAATAAAGCACTCTTAGTTCCGCATTGTGCCTTTGGATGTAGGTCGTTCCGGCATGAGTTGGACAACTCAATAGTATGTGTGCTAAATACTCGGGGTGTGCATGACATGCCTTGCAGCTATCATCGAGAATGTCTTGACTCAAAATGTGGCGACGGTATGTTAAAGTAGAAATGATACTTTCTTGCCATGCTAAAATGAAACCCTCTATGCCAGACTTCAATCCGGGTGATTCAAGGAAAGAAAAAGTTAGCTCACACGACATTGACTAATCCTCCACATTTCTGTGGAAGATGCCGTGCATCCTCTTATCGAGGAGATGTTCGCGGAAGTTTTTCTCCTGTGCTTTCTTAATCCGGGCTTTCAGGAGTGAGTACTGGAGATAGATAAGATTTTATGCATTTCGCTCACCCCTAATACTTCTTCCACCTTTACCACTTCTTCGTGCTTCCTGAACATTTCAAGAAGAGGGTCTCTTCCATTTGCGGCTCTATGTGCTGTACCCAGAATAATCCTGTTGTGAAGACATTTAAGATTCAATATTCTGAAACCACCTTGACGGCGTGAGATGTAGAGTCGCGGAACATAAGACTTCAGATGCATGTTTTTCTTCATGTGCATAAACTTTCGTGTCCCGATATCGGGACGGCAAGCATGTTCGTTGCAGATACTTTATAGTATCCTTTATAGAT
>NC_046663.1:85675536-85676710 GCF_010883055.1 Belonocnema kinseyi
CTTCAGATGCATGTTTTTCTTCATGTGCATAAACTTTCGTGTCCCGATATCGGGACGGCAAGCATGTTCGTTGCAGATACTTTATAGTATCCTTTATAGATGTCACATCCTGTATGCGGCAATGTGACACGCCCAGATATGTATAAGTCTCTCCAGCGGAAAGGTGTCGTATAGCGCTTCTATCAACGAGCGCAGGGCCTTCATGAATGCCATTAAGTTTTCCTGGCTTCAAATAAACCTTGGCGCATTTGTATAACCCAAATTCCATTCCTATTTCCTTAGTTTATCGTTCGAGAATCCCTAAAGCTAGTTGTAGTTTGTCTTTGTTTTTAGCTTAGATTTTAAGATCTATAGTGGTAATAATAGGAGGCAAAAGGGGAATAGGCTCATGGTGCCGCTCTGAAAGACATCTCTCTGAAAGATGACCTTGTTAGTTGTCACACGATTTTTTCCAGATGATATAGTTAATCTGGTTTTCTAAAGCGGCATCAATCTCTCTATGCACCTCATGATTTGCAGGCGAACCTTTAAGCTTACCAAAAGACATATGAGACATCCGCCCAAGAAAGGGGGCTTACTCTGAAAATTGAGATTTTTCAGAGCGAGCCGTTGAAGTCGACCCGATAGACCGGACTTTTAGGAGAGAGGGAAGACTTACGAAATCTTCCCTTTTCACTTACCACTACATTCTCATGGAAAGAGATAGGTGTAGACGCGGCTCACAGACGGGGTATAGATAAGACGCATAGATGGGGTGGTGGGAGGTGTTTCACGGAATCCTGATGTCTCGAGTCATATCTCGATTTCTAGGGTACCTAACAACTCAATTATTAGCAATAATAACGCTCGGATCCCCCCCCCCCCCCCCCCCCGATAGTTTCATTAAAAAGAGCAGCTCAAAAACTATCGAAATGTGTAAAAACCTTCATTTCGATTTTTTTAGAGTAAGCCCCCTTTCTTCGGCGCACGTCACCTATGGTAAGTCTATGGGAGGTCAAATCAAAAGTTTTCCGGTAATCAATCCAGATCATCGATAGGTCGCGCTGGTAGTATGCTGAATCTTTGCAGACACATACGAGGGTGGATTGATAAGTTTCCGGCCTGACCATGAGATGGCGCCACTAGGCCTACCTTGAGGTGGCGTTCTATAGTACCATCCTTAGATAGCTTGTAG
>NC_046663.1:85676810-85678319 GCF_010883055.1 Belonocnema kinseyi
ATTGAAAGTGGAACTACATTGTTAAAAATTCAGAATTTAAATTTAAAATTACTGGTTTCATCAGTGAGTCAGATTGACTCATATTAAAAGTCACTTTTGACTGATTTGTCGGTCGTAAAATCTAAATTACTTGAAACAGTGAAAATTAGCTTCGAATCAGTCACTTTAGGCTCATTTAAATTTAAAGTCTAGAATCATAGAATCGTTTATTTAATTTGTCCAATTTTCAACTCGAAATCGCATTTCATGTGGAAGTGAGTTATTTTTAAATAAAATTGCAGTATGGTAAAAATCGGATAAGAGTACACCGGTACTTGGACTTAAATGTAAATCCCTTGCCATTAATCATTAATGTTATTATTTTTCAATTTTATATCATATAGTAAAATTCTTTTATTTTTTTAAGGTCTTCATAGCTGATGTTATCGGTTACGGCTTAATCACAATAAACCGTCCTTATGGTTGGCGTTTGGAGGGACCATATTTTGCACCAGATGCAAAACCCAAGTCTGCACAAGTTACAATTTTAGGGGATACTTTTACCCTTTCAGATGGACTTTTCGGCATGGCACTAACGCCGAAAATTGGAAATAATCCACAATATCTTGCATTTAGGCCTTTTGCTTCACGCAATTTATATGCAGCTACTGTCGATAATATTTTAGCCACAAATTTTGGCGAAAAATTACATTATTATAATTTCACCGATGTCTTTCCAAGTCAAACAACTGCTCAAGCTTTTAGTTCAGAAGCTACGCTCTTCTTTGGTATTACCGAGCAGATTGCTATTGGTTGCTGGAATCAGTACAGAAATTTAGTCCCTGAAAATATCGTAAGATTTTACTATACATTACAATTTATTAATTTATTACTACTTTCGATTAATCAGGGTTGTTAAAAAATATCAATTTCGAAATTTCCTAACTTTCCCTGCCTTTCCCCTGACTAATTTTTCATTTTTCCTGACCATTCCAAATGTTTCTTGTAGGTGTAAGAACAACATTACACATACAGGAGATCAAATAATGTTAATGCAGTAAAAAATTTTTATCACTAAATTTATTTTACACCCTTTCAATGACAACATCCATAGAAAGTAAAGAAACTTTGGTAAAAACAATGAATTCTCAACAAAAAGTGTAATAGTTATTATTTCCGACAACAGATATTTTAATTTCCAATCAAAAACAGTTTAATAAAAGAAAAAAATTCGAATTTTCCACAAAAGACTTAAATTTGCAACCAAAAAAGTTTGATTAACAAAATACACGACTTTACAGTTAAAAATATAAATTGCCAAGCCAAAATGAAATAATTACTTTTTTAGTGAAAGAAAAATAATTGTAAACTGAAAAAAGAAATTTATCAACCAAATTGTTCAATTTTCAATCCAAAATATGAATTTTTCACTGAAAAAGACAAATTTTAAACAAAATACAGGAATTTTGAACTAAAAAAAGGTACATTTTCAAACAAAAATAAAATAGTTAAATTTTCTACAAAAAAAAA
>NC_046663.1:85678419-85683346 GCF_010883055.1 Belonocnema kinseyi
ACTGAAAAAGACAAATTTTAAACAAAATACAGGAATTTTGAACTAAAAAAAGGTACATTTTCAAACAAAAATAAAATAGTTAAATTTTCTACAAAAAAAAAATAATTTTGAACAAAAGAAATTAATTTTTAACTAACAATTAAATAGTTCGATTTCCAGTGAAAAAAAAATCATTTTCAATCAAATAAAATCATTTTTCAGTTAATAGATAGTAGATAATATTTAATAGATAATAGTTCAAAGTTGCATGAACTTTCAACAAAAAATATAATTTATCAACCAAAAATAGAATAGTTAAATTTTCAGTTAAAAAATAAATGTTAAAAAAGCGAATTTTCGACCAAAGAAATTGATTTTTAACCAAAAAGATAAAGTTTCAATTAATGAGATTACTTTTTTACTAACAAATTTGAATTTTCGACCAAAAATAGAAAAGATCTGTTTTTTTGAAAATTAACTTAGAAGAAAAGAAAGCATAATTTCAACAATAAAAAATGCATTTTTATCAAAAAATGAATTAATAACCAAGAAGATTAATATTCTACAACGAAAGATGAATTTTCAACAAAATACAGGAATCTTTATGATGCCAATGAAAAATGTAATAGTTGATATTTCAACCAATAAATATTTTTATTGCAAATAAGTTGAATGCAATCAAAATAGACGAATTTTTAACAAAATAGTTGAATACTCACCCAAAACAGATTAATTTTGAACAAAAAGGTTGTAATTCTAAACAAAAAAAGGTGCAATTTGTACCAAAACAGATTAATTTTCAACACCAAAAATACGAATTTTTTACAAAATAATAAGATTGACTTCAATTTCAATTTATCAAAAATTCCCGAACTCTTTCGTGTTTTCCGTGATATTCCCTGACTGTCCATGTGCAATTTTAAACTCTCTGACTTTCTAGGATTCCCTAACATTTTGTTTCTATCAGCGAAAATTCGCTGAGAAATCAGTGACTTTTCACTAAATTTCCAGTCAAGTTCCACCGATTTTGAAAAATAAAGCTACTGATCTCAAGAATTCCAAACCTTTTCCCATAAGTAAGTAAAAAATATAGGAATTATGGTGAATATTCACTGATTTTCAGTCAAATTTCACTGTTTACTTTAAATTTGAGTCAGTGAGAATATTATCACTGAATCTAAGAATTTACGACTTTCACTAAATTTGACTAATTAAAAATGTATTGATAGTTTTTCAAGTTAAAATATTTTATATCAAATTTTCAGAAAATAGTAGCGCAGGATGACGAAACTCTCCAATTTGCGAGTGGAGTCAAGGTAATTCCAAAGTCTATAACTGGAACGGAGGAAAAACTTTTGGTGGCCACAAATCGTTATCAGAAAATAGCACTTGGAACTATGAATTTCAACGAAAGTAATTTCAGAATTTTGACTCAATCAGTCCAAAAACTGATTCGTGGAACAAAATGTGAAGCACCTCGGGCAATTAAAGAACAAATTATGTGTTAATAATTACTCTCTACAGAGGCTGCAAATAATTATCAAAATATTTTCCGGGACAAAAAGCAATCATAAATATTCAGAGAACATTTTATATTTTTCATTACAAAATATTTTCTTTCTTCTTTGATAGTAGTAGAAATAATTCGAAAAAAGAAATTTAAATATCTTCTTTCATGGCGAGATGCATACATGAAAGGTTCATTAGTAATTTCATGGAATTTCATTAGAAACTTGTTTATCTCGAATAATAAAACAAACTTAAGTTAAACACGTGTTGTATTTTTAAAAGGTCAATCAATAAAACCAATTATAGATAATTATTCACTGATTTCTTAATAATGTCCATCGTCATAAAAGCATGCTTTATTATCTCGAAGCAATTTCAAAAATTTTGAAATTTAATAGAGACTTTGACTGTCAATTTTTTTAATTTAAATATTTTGCATTTGTAAAAATTTAGACTTTAAGGCTTGAGAATTTGAAATTGTTTAATTTTGAAAGTTTTTAAACTGGGATTGTTCAATTCTGACATTTTTCCCAAATACTCAATAAGACAGTTTCAATTTTTAAGGGTTCCATTTCTATCTACTTGTATAAATTAAATAGGATTTTTATCTTTCAAAATATTGCACTATTTTAATTAGGATTTTTCAGTTGTTAGTCTTAAAAATTGAAAAAGTTCAGTGTTTAACGTTCCAATTTGTACAACTGATTAGCGTTTAAGATTTGTGAACTCGAAATTATTTTATCTCGAATACTTGAAATTTCAAAATCTTTTTTCATCATTCCTTTTTGAAATTTAAGGAATTAAAAATGTTATCCACTTTGTCAATTTATTCAATTTTAAATACAAATTTTTGATTACTGAATGTTGTATGCTTTTTGTTCGAAGTTATTGATTCTCCAAAGCTTGAATATTAAAATGCTTAATTCTGAGCCCTTCATAATTAAACATCAATGTATCATATAGAATTATAGTTTTATAATTAAATATACAAAAAATGTCACGTTTTTTACAGAGGTCGAATGGGCAAATTCCAGAGTATGCTCAGGTTTTACAGGACAACTTTCTAAAAAATTCTATTCAAAGTTTAAGTTTTAATTAGTTTCAAAGAATTAAATTTCTATCAAATATTGTATTTTCAGATAAAAAAATTAGTTTTAACTAAAAAAAAAGGTTTAATTTCAAAATAAAGAGGTGACTCTAAAAATATACTAATTTTTAACAAACTCGTTCAACTTTGAACCAAGTAGTTCAATTTTCAAATCAAAAATAATAAACTTTAAACAAAAAAGTTAAAAGCCGTAGCAGGATAAGCATGGTCCGGTTGCCCCCGCTCAGATAAAGCTACCCCAAGTATCAAATAACAAAACAAAAATTTTACAGAAGTTATAAACAAATTTAGAAACATAAAAAAATGGATTTTTCTCAAAAACGGCTTTACCGATCATAATTTTTTGATAATAAGGAGATAAATTTAAAAAAATAATTTTTTTGAAGGAAGTACTTCTGGCACAGCAACCATTTTTCTATATATCCTGCTGAAATACAAAGCTGCAATATATATTTTTGCGGAAAAAAAATATATAAAAAATATAAAAATAAAAACAACTTGTTGGTCCCTCACATGTATACAATTCCATGAGAATGAGGGGCCAACTTCATGTTTAGCTCATGGCGCAATAATTCACCCGCAATAGTGTGATAAGAAACCAAATGCAACAGCATTATTCGATTAAAAACACATTTGATCGTGATTCTCCAGTCACAGTTTTAATTGAGTATAAATATATAGAATAATACTTCTCTTCGTTTACTGCTGACATTCGCCAAACTAATGTCATGTTTGCCCAGGACGCACGACGTGGAGGTCGTCAGTCAGATTAGCGTCCCTTACTTTATTAACACTATATACAACTATATACACGGAGAGAAATCTAGTTTGAAACCCTGAGAATTATGGTTAGGAATAGGGGCTCAGTCTAAGAAAAGTAAAGCAATTCATTTTCACGTTGGGCCATCTAAGAAAGGTTAATGTATATAAATATTAGGAATGCGAATTAAATGGTTCAAACTGAACGCTCGTCGCTAGTGCAACGAAAGGTTCGACCGTAGGGGATTGAGTTTAAGAGCGCGTGTGGAGTCGGAGGTAGATCAGAGGAACGCAAGCAAGATCGAATTATAAGTAAAGTAAGAAAAATAAACAGAGATACTGGAATACGTTTCAAATGTAAGTCAGGCGTTGTAGAATCGTCGTTAGACATTCCAGTAATGCATCTCGAAATAGTTTATGTAATATAATGATAAAGTAGCAAAAAAATCTTTTACTTATAATAAACTGCACTTAATTTATTTTACAAATTATGTAATTGCACGCACGGCCACTTACAAACGTTATCGAACGCCCAAACGCAATGAAAAATCGCACCCGCTGGGGATCGAACACACCCTACGTAAACAACCAAAAACCTCTAAGCCCGATGCTCTAGCTAATTACGTTAATGTATCGCTTACATTCTGCTGACAAAATCTCAGCCAAGATTTTCGCTGATAAGCATGGGATAAAAGAAGAATATTTTGTTTTCTATTTTTTGTTTTACACATCATATATAAATAGGTGGATTTACAAATGTTTCATCAAAATATTTTAATTTAAATCTTAATAGTGAAATGTTTAATTGAAATATTTTTTGAGCTTGTGATTTCTATTCAAATAGTAAAGCTCGAAAATTTAAGGGATTTATTACTTTTAGATGTATTATAAGTAAAAAATATTTAAATTTAATTTTGTAGCTTAAAAAACGGAATGATTATAGTTCTACTGATCTTATTTAGTGAAAATCTGACAGTAAAAATAAAAGCAGCCAATACAAATGAAGTAAACGAAGTTCATTAAAAATGTTTTATTTTATTCCTGGAACAATATTTGAAGGCTTCCAGTATATATATTTAGATAACGATCGAAAACGAAATTTTTTAGGAGAGCGAAATAACATTCCGTAAAATCGAAATCAGCCTATAAAGATAAAAACACAAGTCACTCCCGAGTTGAAGTGTTTCTGAATTAAAACCAAAAAATTATGATTAAACAATATTATCCATTTCCGAGAAATAAAACGTAGAAGTTTACAATCACAAAGAGACAGAAGCAACTTACTCTGTATGTATGTATTTAATCTCTCCCTTTTACGGGTTTGAGGGCCACCGCTCCCTGTACATATATTTACAATTCCATCCTTAGTCTAACTTAACTACTACTTATATTCCACTCTTTCGCATTATGCAGGATAAACAATAGTAACAGTAGTGATATTAATTCCTAAAACGAGCGAGCTTCCAGGGCTTCCGTTTCCTCTTACCATAAAAAAATGCATTTTCCACGATATTGAAAACAATTTTCGTTTTTTACTGTCCCTTTTCAGTATCACCCGTTTGGCTCTGCCCT
>NC_046663.1:85683446-85685120 GCF_010883055.1 Belonocnema kinseyi
ATATCTAGTCGGGAGTGGTGCTGACTGAAAACAGATGATTTGGAGCGATTCGCGCGCCATATGTTGGTCATTCTAAGGACTTATTGAACTACCCTCGTATTGCAGGTTTTATGTAAATCGATGATCCTAGTCTTAGGTTTTGTATTGGTAATCATACGCAGGCATTTGTTTTGGATAATTTGTAAAGTTTTTATGTTTGTCGCTGACGTATTACTCCATATAGGCGCAGCGTAGAGCATAGTTGGTTTAACTATCATTTTATACAGAACTATTTTGTTCTTAATGAATGCATTCTTCCTAGCTTTTTTAGTATGCGGAGTAAAGGTAAGTTTATAATCTAGAACGCCTCTTAAGTACTCGACGCTAGTTTTCTTTTCTATATATAAGTCATTTAACATAAAGTCAGGTACATTTCCCTTATTAGTATTCTTAGGAAAAATAATAAACTCTGTTTTATTAACATTAATCTTAAGCTTCCACGTATGAAAAAATTCCAGCAATAATTTGACATATTGTTGCAGCTTCGTAGTTGCCAACCTTTTACTAAAAGAGGAGACGAAGGCTGCAGTGTCATCGGCAAATAGTAAAATTCGCGGAGTGCTGTCTGACGGGACCTCTCTTTGGACATTGTTTCGTGGAATGTCGTTTGTGAAATAAATAAAAAGCACCGGGCCCAGAATCGATCCCTGGGGGACACCTGCTGCAATCTTGTGTTCGTTAGATTTGACGCCTTTGACCGTCGACAAATTTTCTATCACTAAGATAACTTTGGAGAATTTTAAAAATATAAGTTGGAAAGTTGCATCTGGAAAGTTTCAATATAAGACCTTCGAACCAGACGGTATCGAAGGCTTTTTCAAGGTCAAGAAGAGCTAGTGCAGTACATTTATTTTTATTTAAGTTGGTGTTGATATGATTTGTTAATCTGAGGAGTTGATGTACGGTACTTCGGTTTAGTCCGAAGCCAAATTGCTCCGGAATCAAGATTTTATTCTTAGTTTCATAGTCAATTATTCTATTGTATATTACTTTTTCAAATCTTTTGCTAATTGTGGGTAACAGGCTGATTGGTCGGTAGCTAGCTGGTAACTGTTTATCTTTCCCGGCTTTGTGAATTGGCAAAATATTCGCGATTTTCCAGTTATTTGGGAAATATGATAATTTGAGCGCTGTATTAAAAACATACGCAAGTTGCACGAAGGCTTTTTTAGGAAAATTTTGTATTATAATGTTCTGAATACCATCCAAACCCGGTGCTTTTTTGGGTTTCATTCTCTTAGTAATCTTTTTAATTTCTTTAGGGGAGGTAAGATCGATTTCTTCTACATTAATTCTTTGTTTGGCTAATTCATGCCACCTAGCAAGAGCAATATCCTCAATAGCAGTGTCTCCCATGTCAGATGTCATGCAATGGACTCTTTCATAGTGTGTCGCTAATAAGTTGGACTTATCAGGGTCACCATGAGCAAGCCCATTGTCGGCCTTCAAGGTGGGTATGGGTTGCATATTATTTTTTAAAAAGCATTTAGTCATTTTCCATATGGAATTATCTTGAGAGTTAAGGCTATCAATCTTGTAATTCCATTTTTTATTATTATGTTTTGCAATTTTCTTATTGATAGTATTTGTGAGTCTATTTTTAATTTTACATATTTCATCGCTATGGTTTCTTTG
>NC_046663.1:85685220-85690145 GCF_010883055.1 Belonocnema kinseyi
TGACGAATCATTCTATAGAGATGGCATTACTAGACTAGAACACCGCTATGAGAAATGTATCAGCCTTGGAGGAGATTATGTTGAGAAATAAAAAAAAAAAATGCTTAAAAACGTTGTTTTTCTTGGTCAGGCCGGAAACTTATCAATCCACCCTCGTATATCGATCAGCAGGTTCTCCCGACACCCTGCTACGCGTTTCTTTCAGCCACGTTGCTCGTCCATTTCTTGCCACACAGGTCCGATTGCCCGAACAGTGATTTGCAGTGATGGTTTGCAGTGATTTGCAGTGATGATAGCTGTGAATATCTTACACAGTGTGTTCACATTAGTGATTGGCATGTAATTCTTCGGGTCAGCTAAGTTGCCCATCTTCGGCAGGAGTACTGTGCGACCTTCCACTAACCACTCCGGAATAGGCTCTTCCAAATTTAAATATGAGGTGAAAATGCGGGCTAAATGCTGATGGGTTGAAGGAAACTTCTTCCACCAGAAGGTATTGATGCCATCTGGTCTCAGAACGGAATAGTTCTTCAGAAAAGAAGAAGAAAGGAAAGGGGGAGTGAGGGGGCCCCAATCATCGCCCCCTCTTGTGAGATCCAATGCACTGGAGTGAGCGAATGGCGCGGCGAAGCCGCGCCATTCGCACACTCACGATTAATGATCTGCCCGAAGAATAATCAGACTGGAAGAGGAAAAGAGGAAAGAGAAGGAAGTGGAGGTATAGGGATGAAAAAAAGGAAGTTTCTAGTAGGTCGGGTATGGCAAGGCCACTTTGACCTGGATGACTTATTTCATAAGAAAGTCTTTTGGCATTGCGTGTTTGCGAAATGGATCAAAATTATATTTCCCTAGAGAGGAAATATTTTCAAAAGGTGATGATGATGCAGATTCGTAGAATTTAATGGCGGTTTCTTTGATATACTCAGAGATGTACTGTAGTTGAAATTCTCTGTGAAGGACAGAGTTCTTAGTATATCTGGGGGTTTTTGTGATACGTCTGAGAAATTTATTTTGTATTACTTAAATGTGATTGATATTAGTTTTTGACGCACCTCCCCATATTGTACATGCATAAGTTATGATTGGTCGGATAAAAATTTTGTAGATTAGGAGTCTATATTCGGGTTTTAGACTGGAGTATCTCTTAATAATAGGATTTAAGCACGAGAGAACCCCGAGAGCTTTCCCTTTTGTTTCATGGATATGCTGCTTCCAATTAAGACGTTTGTGAAGTTTACCCCTAGGTATTTTACGGAATTTTTCCATTCTATTGGCTCGTTAAACATTTTGGGTGGATCAATTTTATCTGGTCTTCTGACTGAAAAAAGAATTGATTCTGACTTTGCTACGTTTATTTTTATTCTCCATAGTTTAGCCCAAGCCTCGATGACTTCAAGAGCTTTGTTAAGTAGTTTTAAAATTTTTGGAACGGACCAGGAAGAAGTGAATAACGCGGTGTCATCTGCATATAATCCAATTGATTGTAGCTCTTTTTAAGAGGTTTATTAGTTTTATTTTTATATCTTGAGTATATGAACTTTTATTGGGAGTGATTCCTGGAGTGTTTTTGTTTTGTGGGACGGAAAATGTCGCGGAGGTTGGTACTTTAGCTCGATTATTAGTGGCTTTTGAGATTTTTGATGATTGTGTAGTGTGAGTTTTGATTGTGTTCATTTTTGATGTAGAGGCGACGGCTGTGCTGTAAAGCGGTAATTTTTATGATATTGGGGCATTGATTACTAGGGCGTTGACATGTGCCGGGTTTTCTTTTGGTTCAATCTGTACAGCTGGTTTAAGGGAAGTAGTTTCTTTTTGTGAATTTAGAGATTTTGGTTTGTTATTAGACATTTTAGAGGCTTTGATGAATCTTTGATGGAATCTTTGGCACTTGTATCACTGCGAAGTTTCCTTTGGTTTAACGTAGGGTTCAACTTTTATTTTTATGTAGGCAATGGACTGGAGATTGAGAAGCTTCTTTGCTTGTGGAGTATTTGGGACCGTTACCAGAAGCATAGGTAGCGCTTTTTTTAGTTTGTCGGTTTCTCATGCGAGTGACCGATGTAATAGTGTATCCGTTCTCTCTGAGTTCAGAGAGAACTGAATCTTCTGGGTATGCAGTGGGGATATTCCGACTAACGAGCTTGATGAGTGGCAAGTTAATGCTTTTATACAGATAGCATTGGAAGCATTGCTGCTCGAGATTAGTTATAATTTTATGGTAGTCTTCAATACAAGAGACGCGAACTGAATAAACATCTGGGCCGATGTTATATACTATGGGAGGGTATTGAGTGGACTGTTTCAGGAGTTTATGGAGAATTGTGTAGGGGTGGTTAGCCTCATCCACAATTACATTAATAGGGGGTATTTTTCCTGGTCCTGCTGATTTTTAGTGCTAGGGTTAGGTGGACTGCTTTTAGGTTAGGCTGCGCGGAGCTAATTACGGAGCTAATTACGTTAGGCGATATTTTAGCAAGTTTTCGCTTCTTACTCCTAGTGGTTACTTCTGAGAAGTTGCTTTCAACTTCCTCCGTTTCCATCTTGGTGATGGCTACTTTCCTGGGGGTGCTGCTTCCTCCTGGGCAGGAGGCTGGTTGTGAGCTCTGTGACATGGCTGTCACAGAGCGCAAAATGTTTCAATTAATCGATTTGATGCGTCTGATAGACCAGAATCTATGAATCTATCATGAGCAGCTCATCAATTTTTGAAACAAATAATTTATGCTCTGTCATTGACGTCTCGCAATTTCAGAATCGAAACTAATGTGTTCCTTGCATCTGATCGTTCGACAAAATCAATAGTTCCTCATACTTCTTAATACTTTTTTCACATCCTCGTTAGTGATGGGTGAGAATTCTTCCTCAGGTATTATGAGGGCATCACACAGCTCCTTGAAGCTATTTATGTTCTCTGAGTCTTCGTCCAGTCTATCCTGTACTTCGTAGACTTTTCTCCAAAATACTTCGACCTCCTCTGGTTTGGGCGGGTCACTTTTTTTACGCTTGAACATGTCCTAATCATGATTTAAATGAGAAAACCATTTTTCCCTAAACGTGTAACTTCCGGCTCTGACAAATGAAAAAAAATGTTTTTAGGTGTTTAGTTCGCACGAAAATCGAACAGAGATTTGTCTCCTAAACAGGTATGAATCGGGGTCGAAACGCGATTTGGGTCATAGGGAAAAAGCCGAAATTTGTTTTTTCTTCAGTTAATCAAATTTAGGACATGCTCGAACGTAAAAAACGTGACCCTTTAATTTCTCCAAAAGTTTGTCCGTTTGCAACAAGGAACCGGTTTGTTAGATCGAAATATAACTTCACAGGGTTTTTGGGGGGTTATTCAACTGTAAAAGGCACACTCAACATTAGTAATTTCATGAAAGTTTGAAATTTAGCCGTTGATGTTCTGAACAACTGTAGATTATCCTTTTTTCCTTTTTTTCAAATTTACGTCATGGATAAAAAGAATTTTTTTATCCAAGATGATTTTTGAGATATCGTCGATCAAAGACAGCAGAGTCCTTTTTGACTTAAAGTTCGATATCCCAGTGAAACTTAAAGCTTCAAGATCTTTTTTTAAGGTCTTGATAGAACGATTTTTCAATGAGATACAGCATTCTGAAAAATCACTAGAAATTCGGAAAATTTTGTTGACTCTTTCATATTTTTCATTTGTGTATATTCCGTGGATTAAAGTATCAGCACTGTTTGAATTTTCTTCGATCGTCTTATCAATAACGGAGTTAATCTTTAAAAAATAATCAATTCTATTTAAAGTATAATTTCGTTAAAAAAAATATTTTATACCTCTCTAACCTCAAAATCTCAATATAGGCATGATTTTTTCGCCGTTCGTGGTATAAAATACTGTATCACACACACGCATCAAAATGTACTATTTGGCAAAGAAGATTCATTATTGAACAAAAATAAATCAATTTTCAGATTAAAATTTACAAATGTTCAACCAACATTGAATTAAGAACTAAAGAAAATTCATTTTCAACCAAAAATGGAATAGTTAATATTTTAATTGAAAAAATTAATTATCAAAGAAAATTGAACCATAGAGACGAATGGTTAATTTAAATAATAAATTTTGGACTTGACAAAGTTAATTATAAAACAAAATTCATTTTAAATTGAAACCAAGAAGATGAACCTTCAACTAAAATGATGAATCTCTTATAAAATAACAAAGTTTTGATAAAGTAGTTGAATTTGTTACAAAGTATAGTAGTTGATATTTTAACAGAAAAGATTTTAAATATAAATAAAAAAAGAGTTGATATTTCAACTAAGAAGATTTATTTTCTACTAATAAAGAGGAATTTTCAACAAACTACATGAGTTTTCAATCAAACAGTTAAATTTTATACAAAAAAAAAGACAAATCTTTAATAAAAAATGGAATAGTTACATTTGTATTTCAAAAAATTATTTTTCAACAAAGAAAGAAGATTCTAGGAAAAAGTTGAATTTTAAACAAAACAGTTATATTTTTTCCAAGCAAGATCCAATATTTCTATTGAAGAAGATGAACTTTTAAATTAAAAAGACAAATTTGTAGAAAAAATAGTTTCAATCTCAAAAAGATACCACTTGACTTATCAGCAACAAAATATGAATTTTAAACAAAAGATTAATTTATACTTTTTTTACTTTTTTTGACTTTGCAAACAAGACGGATGCCTGTCTGAGAAAACGGTTAAATTTTCAGACAAATAGTAACATTTATTACTAAAACGATTAAGATTAATTGAACATTATGACTTACTCTTGCTCGCTCACAATATTTCCCCTCAGTTTGAACAATTGGGGTGATTAAAAGTCCTTCGTTTCTTTCTGAATTTTGGGAGAGTCTATTTGGAATTTTCGTTCTGCCTAATAACTCATTGGTTTCTAAATTGAAGAGTAAAATTTGG
>NC_046663.1:85690245-85693152 GCF_010883055.1 Belonocnema kinseyi
TTAAAAGTCCTTCGTTTCTTTCTGAATTTTGGGAGAGTCTATTTGGAATTTTCGTTCTGCCTAATAACTCATTGGTTTCTAAATTGAAGAGTAAAATTTGGGCAGAGCACACTTGATTTTCATCGATTACTCCGTTGTCTAACACCCATAATCTGTTGCATTTATCAATCTGAAAACAATTATAATAATTAATACAATAAATATCAGGTAGAAAATGGGTATTTTTATTATTGTAAATGCCATGGCTATATGTACGGAAATTTGTGTACGAATAGCTCGTTTTTTTTGTTAAGAAAGGCGGGCACAGGAAAAGGGACTATCTCTACTGAAATTTCAGTACAAACAGCCGGATTTTCAGGTACACGTAAAACTGCTTATTTAAGAAACATACTGCAATTCTGTAAACGTTTGTTATTCCATTGCAATTTCCTTTTCTGTACCAGGACCAATCCGGATATGGTGCTAATAAAGGACCCCCTGGTCCTTTTTTACTCGAAACTACGTTTAAACTGGCAGGAACTCCTTTTGTCCTAATCACTGTGACGAAAGTTCTTCCATCTGAAAATAGATTAAATTCATGAAAATTAGTATTTTTTAATTGCATGGCATTTTATTTATTTTATATTGAAGTAGAACAGGGTGACCACTGGAATGGGAAAACCGCGAATGACAATGAATTTTTCGAGACCATAAAAAACAGCAAAGAACAGTGAATTTAATGTTTTGACATCACAAATTTCATATTAAGGGACATAATGCAATTAAACCCTTGTGTTTAAAAGCGTTTCAATTTGACAATTTTTGATAAAAAACGTTTTAAGTTGATCAAATGTAAATGTAAATAAATTAATGATTTCAAAAACTAAACTGTGGTTCAAGTGTTAGAAATTTAAGAATAATTGATTTTACAAGATGATTCTGAGTCTGTTCAACAATAAACAATTTACAGATTTTTACACTTAAAATTGATCTGTTTCAAATGGAAAACCTTAGACTGTAAACAAATGTAAAAGACAAATTTAAACTTTAATTAAATTTTTTTAATATTTAGCAACACTTAACTGGTCATTTAAAATAAGAATTTATAACTTAAATATTAAAAACTAATCAATTTGAATGTAAACTGTTTGAAATAAAAAGTATTGACTTGTCTAAATTTCAGAGTGCTACATTAAAACTTTGAACGTTTATACAATTATAATTCTTCATTTTAAAACAGATTAGATATCTTTAGATGATTAGATGTGTGATGAAAATTATTTTTAAAGAAATGGAAAAAGTTTTGGTATATAAGTTTTTCGAATTGGAAAAGCAATTTTTGGTTTTTTACACCTTAATTGAGTTGAGGGCTGGAAAATATCGTATGTTAAACAGTTTTATTTAATTAAAAAAAGAAAAAAAGAAATTTTAGTTTTTAATTATTATTGAGTTGGCAGGTTATTCTATACTTTTAAGATTCTATCGAGTTAAAAAGGGGGAATTTTTGGTTTTTAATATTTTATGAATTGAAAGAAGAGTAATTTTTAATATTTGTGTTGAGTAGAAAGTGAAAACGTTTTGGCTATTAATTGTTTCATTTCATTATGCCAAAAATAATTTCTTTTTATCAATTTTTTGGATTCAAGCAATATGATTATGATCCATGTTCCAACATATTTCGATAAAGAGAATATAAAACAGGTGCAACGTATAAACTTCTTCGCGTCATTATTACTTATTTCTCATTAATCATCATAATTAATATTATAATTATTTAATTAATTTTATTTTCAATACCTTCAGATTGGTCAACATCAATCATGGCAGCATTTTTAAAATCGTAATCTCCATAATCAATGGCTTCCTGTTTTGCTGCTGATGATTCCCACACATAATCAATATATTTCCACTGATAAATAACGTTCATTCTAGCTGCTGAGCAAATCATTATAATTGCTAGGAAAATCAACGATGAAACATTCCCAAAGAATGCCATGTTGAATTATCTTTTCTCGAGGTGTGCAAAAAGACTAAGAAACTTTAAATTCTGAAAGATAATATAATACATAAGTACGGAATTTTAACAGAGAAAAGGAAGTAGCGTGCATATATGTTGCCTGCGTAGAATATACAACTATAAATGACAATTATCTTCAAACAGAATAATGGTGGTGATAAGAGATAGTTGCGAATGTAAAAACTCTAATTGCCTTCAACGTAGTATTAAAATACTAAATTCCCTACTTTGTTTAAGCAATTGTACAAACAATACGTCATCACTTGCAAAATATTATTCTCTGCAAAAGTTTCCTCTTTCAATAAATGATGATGCCAACAAAACAGGAAACTGATACATCACCTGTGCACTCGTTCGATAACTTAGATATTTTACTGACAGGTTGAAATCCTTTAACGATTTGTTTCCCCTGCCTTTATCAAATATTTCACTGATCGAATTTAAATTGAACGGAACAATTTTGATTTAAAATCAACTTAATCCCTTTGTACACTTTACTTTCACGTATAATTAATTAATAAACAAATAATAATGTTAGATAACTTTAATAAAAAAAATAAAATCCTAAAAATCAACTTACAAAAAATTTGAAAACGCTTCTATCATATTTAGACAACTTAAAAATAATCTTCCTCCTCCCATCAGATGATACTTATAGAATGAGATTCCTACTTTTATTTGTTCCTTATTTAAGCGCCTGTTGATAAGATATGTATACGCAAAAGTATTCTCATAGTTTACCACTTAACTTACCATTAAGCATTAGGTTTCAGTAAAAACAGGTTTTTAACTTATCAGCCTTCTTCTTAAAAATTCTTTATATTTGCCACAGTTATTATTATAAGTGTTCATGGCCATACTAGGAATTGATAATGTAAATAATTCGATATGGATTGAGTTAAGATATACTA
>NC_046663.1:85693252-85695172 GCF_010883055.1 Belonocnema kinseyi
GGATTAAAAAAACTTGAAAAGCGATTGACCAAGTGTATAGAGCTCCAAGGAGATTATGTTGAAAAATAAAAAAAAATTTACCCAAAAAAAATTGTTTTTATGACTGAAATCTAAAATGCCGTATCATATCTTACTTTGAAAACTGAAAAGTTCCAACATTTTCACAGCTCTGTGCTGCTGTTACTTTTATCTAGTTATTTAGGTTTTAAGTTTATTCCTTTAGTACAAATCCTGGTTCATATTGAATAAAGATTGTTAAAAAGCAAAAAAGCATTTTTTCTTATAGTCGAGTCCGTTCAAGCTTCCATAAAATGGTGTTATTTTTGCAAAATTCTTTCGTTTTTTTGTGTGTAGAAATAAACAAAATAAATGATCGGCTTTTGCTGTTTCCCATACTTAGTTGAGTATTTGCACTAAACCAAATATATTGCAGAAAACACAACTTCAGATGCTTTTAGAACTGAGCTGACTGTTCGAAGAGACTGGGATGCACGGAGAAACTTTCAGTTATAAAATTTGATGGTATAATATTTATTTTTACAGTAAGACAATAGCAAGCCAGGATATAGAGTCACTATTGCAAGAATTACTATTATGAACATTAAACTTTGAAGTTATTATGTTTATTGAAATATAAAATAAATTATTAAACAATTTCACTTATACCAAAAGAAACTTACTACAATCCCTAAGACAGCATTTCAAATTTTTCCCATAGAAAATAGGAAAAACTGCCATGGTCGAAGGAGCAAAATAAAAATAAATTCGCATTCACTTCACGCACTATACATTTTACACATTAAACATACAATTAGATATTTATATTTTACTCTAAGCTGAAAGAGGAAAAACCTTGTTAGAAGAAATCAGCCCTAGCGGGAATTGAACACGAGTCTCCAAGGCAGCAGAATGGAGATATTTCCCTCTGATAAAACAAATTATAAAGTTTAGAAATTTTATCATCCTCATGAACTTCGGCGCGTGTAATGACGTCATTTAGTACTGAATCGCGAAGCACTACATTCAATTGTTTTTTCTTTCATTGCACCTTCCCATTGAAAATGGTCATTTTCTTACCTGTTTTGCAACTTATGTTATTTCAACTGCTAGTTATTGCAACTACGGTTTTATCATTTAATTTGTGAACATCACTTTTTTCAACTTCAATCTGCTATTGAAAATATGAATTTTTCTAACTATAAATGG
Source organism: Belonocnema kinseyi (assembly GCF_010883055.1). NCBI lineage: Eukaryota > Metazoa > Arthropoda > Insecta > Hymenoptera > Cynipidae > Belonocnema > Belonocnema kinseyi. The sequence goes on from NC_046663.1 coordinate 85,694,459, forward strand.
AAATTATTAAGTTTGTAGTATATTTATAAATGAAATGGAAAATGTATTTCTTCTTACGGCTGTGGCAATAATACTATTTTCTCGGCTATATCCTAGATTGCCATCAAACTTTTGTAAATATCAATATTATAATGCCAAATTTTACGATTAAGAGTTTCTCCGTGTGGAGGTCAGAACGAATAAGATAATGCCAAGAGTTTTTTAATCATAAAGAAGCGTCAAATTAAAAAATACTAAAAATATTTATTATTTATTTCTTTTTATCTTTATGAACTCAATGAGTGTACCCTTTTATTATTAATTTGGCATAAAGTGGGCTGCCCAACTAAGGTCCAGCTTGTTACCTCAATCTGGGCATTCGTTGGGCTGACCGTAGCAACCCAGGCAGTAGCCCAGTTGGGCATTGATTGGGCTGCCCAATTGGGGCTCAACTATTAATTGGGCAATCTATTTGGGGCCCAGTTTGGCCCCAATCAACTTTTCCACATGGGAACCTCTTCCGGAATATTTCTGAACAACACGGTCAATTTAGATCCCAACATTCAAAATGATACTCGCACGCTTTCGATCTCACACAGTCACGGTATAACGGGCGACATTGAAAAAATGTATTGGCAAATAGAACTTCATCAAAATAATCATCCGCGTCCTTTTAAGTACTCGATCATTAAAGCAATTGCCCAACGATGAAGCCGATTCATATCCCAATTCTTC
>NC_046663.1:85695272-85700677 GCF_010883055.1 Belonocnema kinseyi
GGCAAATAGAACTTCATCAAAATAATCATCCGCGTCCTTTTAAGTACTCGATCATTAAAGCAATTGCCCAACGATGAAGCCGATTCATATCCCAATTCTTCTATCACGCTAAAGGAAGATTTCTACATCTTTGATTTATCACATAAATCTGATCATCTTTATCTGTGTTTAAATCTTGGTGATAAGGCCAAGACTTTCGGTGTTTATTGGAATCCCAAACCGGATTCTTTCTTTTATACAATACATCAAACCAATGAAGAAGCGCCCGTTACAAAAAGACCTATGCCCTCATAAATCGCTTAGATTTTCGATCCTCTTAGACTGCTAGGACTTGGCATCGTAAAAGCCAAAATTAGAATGCAATCGTTATAGCTTTTAAAACTAGATTTAGTCGAATCCGTACAACAAGAAGTACATACGAGCTGGCATGATTATCGAAACCAATTAACACTTTTACACGAAGTCGATATCTGCCGAAAAATAGTCGCCGATGAATATGTCCATTTGCAAATGCACAGATTCTCTGACGCTAGCGAAAGCGCGTACGGAGCCAGTATTTATATTCCTTCAACCTATCAAATCGATACATATTCTACTTAATTAGTCTACCTAAAGTCTAGAGTTGCGCGTCTAAACAATTTATCCATATCACGCCTCGAGCTTTGTGCTGCGCCAATAAGAGCGAAATTATTCAAAAAGATTTCTGATGCCTTGCGCAGATTATCATTTGCGAAAACTTTCCTTTGGTCGGATTCTACGATTACCAGGCGCGCGCACTCCTTTCGAAACCGAGGTAGCGATGGGCTATTTTCTTATTTAAAAAAACGCTTTTTCTTCATTTTTACTTTAAATCATGAATTGTTTAGTATTATTTTCAGTAAAATCTACATTTTCCAGTATATCTCACTCAAACCCACACCCCACCCACCAAACCTCTTGGGTACCCCCCTCCCCCCAGTTGGGGTAGCAACTGCTAGTTTTCATACATGGTTTGTGCGCCCCTGACGTTACACTAAACTACATTCAAAATTCTTCACACACTTTGGAAACTTTCGAAGGAAATCGTGTGTCCAAAATTCAACCGTTAACAACCTCTTGTGAATGACGCCATGTTACGCACTGAACACAACCCCGCAGATTTGATAACCCGGGGCTTCTCATCGAAGGAGTTTATCGAAAAATTCTTTTGGCTACATGATCCATCATGGATTAACGGAAATATACCCGTTTGGGCGGGTGACCCAGTTTGGAGAAAAGCTCAGATACTATAGCTAAATCCGTGGAAATCTTAAAGCTAATGACACTATCAATAGTATAATCACACTCTAAAATGGGTTAAATATATTTTTGATACAGGTTTTATAGTCATTTTATTAAGTATTCGTATTATTTGAAGGTTATATAGTCACGCGTGTCGCCATCTGTGACTGGTCGAGCGTAACATTGCCCTCTGCTTGTCAGTTCGAAAGTTGACACGAGTTGTTGTTTTTCGTCACAACAGTGTTTGAAAATTGATGTGCTGCGAGTGTTTAATTGAAAGGTAAGTAATAATAATTCGTTTTTCGAATGGGCTTGTCAATATAACTCAAAGTTAATGCATAATTCTAATATTACCTATCTCCTTAATACAGACGGCAAAAAGCGATTGAAGGAATTTATGTAAGTGTTTACAAGCAATACGGTTACATAAAAATTATGTATTTTTTAGATAAGAAACACACTATTTCAATTCTTGAAGGTTTAGTCTGTCATGGCACCTGTTTTTTTATGCATTTGTATGGGATATTTGATAAAAATGTGCGGAAAATGATTAAAATTACAATGAGGCAGACAATTTAAAAATGCAAGCGATAAAATTTTTTTTTTTTAAATTACGTGATTTATTATTCTAAGAAATTTTGTAGTTAAAAATTTTAAATTTACAACTTAAATTAGGTGACAGTACCTTTCAACGACGATATCCCGCTAATGTAGGAAATCTAACATGGCGTCGCTCGCCCAAATTGGAACATTTTATTTCGCCCAAACTGGGTGAGAGGACAAATTCATTGAAGCAAATGGGTTCATCGAATAGCATGAAATATTCTTTATTATTCAGTAACAATGGTTAGTTTATATCCATGAGCAGACAAAATATTGATGAAAAAATGTGCAAACTGTGCGGTATTAGGAACTTTTCTCAATTCATAAGATTTAAAATATTTTCACAAGCAAAATACGCCGAAGAAATCCTTATGTTTGCCCAAATCGGGATATTGACCTTATCAATAATAAAAAAGATTGGCCTTTATCTATTTTCCTACCCGAAAAACTTCCCGAGAAACGAAAAACGGCACTTCTTCAAATTTAGCGTATATGAACGAAGTCGCAAACAAACTGTTGAATTCGCTCAAACGTGTACCAACTTATTGTCTACGTTTTATTAACATGAAGGTCCAGAAGCAAAATATAAAAAGTAATCTCACTACAAGCGAATTTAAGAAAGCGAACATGTGTGTAATAAAACTCTTGCAACGCCAATAATTTTTTAACGAATTTAAAACACTTAAAACGAAAGAAGAACTGAAGGGAAGGTTAACTCATTTCGCTCCTTTCATCGAGTCAGAAGTAGTTCTCAGAGCGGGGGTAGACTTAGACAATTTGATTTAACCTATTCGCAAAAGCATCCAATTCTTTTACCGCAAAACCACAGCGCAGCGAATCTTATCGTACATGAACAGCACATGGAATTATTCCACGCCGATACGCCGGGAATATTAAACGCCATTCGAAATGAATATTGGATTATCGAAGGAAGAGTTACTTTAAAAATACAATTTAAAAATGTGTAATTTGTCGCCACGCAAAACCTCGAACCCCAAATTACATAATGGGAGATCTTCCCAAGGACCGCACCGCACCGTCTTCGAGACAACCCTTCTGCATACCGGAATAGATTATTGCGGTCCCTTCTCGATGAAAGAAAGAAAACATCAAAATCGAAACAAAGTATGAATCTACGCTGCCATTTTCGTGTGTTTCGCGACTAAATCCTGACCTATCGAAACCGTCAGCGATTTTACAACCGAAGCTTTTTTAGCATGCTTAAAACGATTCTTTGTTAGACGCGGAAAAATACTCTAGTCTATACTCTGATAACGCTACACTCACAGAATTTTAGTTACATAATACTTTAAAACCAATATTACATTTTAGTATAATCTTTTACGATTTAGGGAAATCGGGCATGTATATTTAAAGTTAATACAGTATCTACTAATGATATATGCAAAATTTACGTTGGGAAATTAATATAAGTTCTACAAAACTTGTAAAAAATTGTGATATTTAAAATTAACTACATTAAATTCAACTGCTTTGAGGTAACTAAATTAACCTTTACTTATATAACATAGTACGCATACATATACACTTAAAAAAAGATAACTTGATTCAAATAAATGCAGTACTGAATACGTCCAATCAAATATTTGTTTCAACTAAAGAAATTTTGGTTATAACAAACGTGCGTTTTTGGAATTGTGAGAAACGGTATAGTGCTTAATAACTCGACTTAGAAATATTCCAAATTAAAAGTAAAAAGAGGAAAATATTCCGTTTTAATAAGGTCAAAACTGGAATTGAATTAAATTAAAAAAAAACTATAGGTTTTTCATTTTTTTTCAATTACACGTGTTCATACATGAATCTTGATCAGTTTAACGGGAAACACGAAGTTCTCCGGTTCACATCGTGAGCGCTCGGCTATAAGGTACGATCGGCGGATTCGGCTAACCTCGGGAGATTATCGGAGCTATTCCGATGTTTTGATATAGTGATTTGTAATTTCCTCAACTCAAGCTTACATTTGCTGTTAGCGTCGATTGCAGAAAATAAAAATATCTCTTATTTCTTTTCACTTTCTCTTTGACTATATCAATTTGTAGAATATTTGTATTAACTTACGTATCTCAAACTATTCATTTCTGTAATTGATTTTATATTATTTGATAATAGCATTATTAATTTTTAGTATACTGCGTTTTAATAAATAAAATATCAATCTTTGCTATAGAATACACCAATTCTTGTTCTCAAGATATTAAGTTTCCATATTCTATTTGTGAACTTTCGTAAGTACGCTAAGAATAATTTTTATATTTACACATTTTCCCCAAACCGTAATCGACTATATCAATGATTAATAATTCGCGGAAATATTTAATTTCTTGCAAGAAAATAACGACAAAATCTATCCCGTTCTTGCAGACGATGAATTCAATTGAAATTTGATCCCCTAGCATTCGCCACATTTCGGACTCCAGGTCACTTTTTGGGAGTTGACTCGATAACAAGCGTGCCCGGGCAAAATTTTTCAGACATACCGCCCGTTAGACTATCGCCGTGGCAGCAATTCCAACAAATCAAGCAACACTTGGACTCGCTGGTACAAGGAATATCTCCATGAATTGACCGTGCGTAAACAGTGGCACAAGAGCCCCACTGTCGATATTCAAATCGACACGACTGTGACGATTCGCGACGACAAGCAACCTCCTATACGCTAGAAGTTAGGTCGCGTAATATAAACTTTATTTATTTACCCCTTGCTCATCGTTACAACTAAGAGCTCAAACCAACTGCTCAACAATATTCTCAAAATGCAAGACTTTTCAGTTGCAGCTCATCAGACTTGTATAACTTTGAAAGATAAATCATACACGTAAATTAACTATTTAACATCATATGCACATTCAGAATTTAAGAATCTTCAAAATTGCAAATATTCAAGATATAGACTTATTTCGTACATATGTTCAAAATTTAATCATTTTAAATTACAAAAATTTAAATAAAACAAGTTGGCGAACCTTAAACTGTAAAAACCTTCACAATGGACCAGTATCAAAAATGTCTCTTGAGAAGAACTTATTAGGATATAGAATCCCAATTGAAACTTGATTCATTATCATTATTAATTATATTTCATAATACTTTAAATTTTAGCATATACTTTAATTTGATAATTAGGACATCAGAATACGAAACATGGTATAAGTTCGCTTCATTTTAAAGGTAAAAATGTTTCTATGGGATATTGAGTAAATAGTGCTATTTACTATAATAACTGTATATGCTTAAAAACAATTTAGAAGATTGAAAGCTTTTACTAGAGGTTTGCAAAAAATGCGAATTTTTATTTCGATACAGCGAAATTCAATTTTCTCTTTTCCATGACGCGTAGCTCCACACAACTTCAGGAAAAATCCAGAAAAAATAAAACGATGGCCTTTTTGAGAAAATTGATTTCGAATGTGAACGAAAAGATATATCAGAATCAAGAAAAAAGTGAAATAGTTATACTGGTTTAGATACTGCATCACTTTTTGAAAAAATGTTAACACATTTTTTATATACTGTGTCAC
>NC_046663.1:85700777-85702144 GCF_010883055.1 Belonocnema kinseyi
TCCTCTGTGGTTGTCTCTCTTGCACGGGCTTCCGTCTGGATTCCACCTTGGCCAGGTGTTTGAGATATGTTGGACACTTGGAGTAGTTCGCCGGATGCAGCCATGCGCAGTTTGCGCATTTAGGAGGAATTTCCTTAGTCCTCTTGCATATAGCTGTTAGATGGTCTTCATCGCACTTAACGCATCTGGGAGTGTTTCTGTAGTATGTAGTCCCATGTCCAAATGGCTGACATCGGTGACATTGGGTGATCTTTCTCCTGTTTCTGTACCGTTCCCAGTGTACTCGTACGTAACACAGGTAGCGGATATCCTTTACTTTTTTAAGATCCGTGTGGTGCGGAAAGTCTATTAGGTAGATAGGTTGATCTGTGGGAAGCTCGCCTTTAGTCTTAGTCTTCAGTATTGTTATTTTGTGACATTTAACTCCCTGGCGGTCTAAGTCATCCTCAAGTTCCTTGCTCGGTATGTTCGGGAGTCCCTTACGCACCATTTCTTCGTCTTCATCTCCTTTGTCGGATACGTATGATAATCACACTTTGCTATGTCCAGTTCATTTATTAGTGTGGAATAATCTCCTTCATTCTCTGCATAAATAGCCAAACTTTTCGGGGAATAGTGGAGTTTTGGGTCCCCTTTTATGAAGGATTTTAGAGTTGCGACAAATCCTGAGTAATCATCCAGCTCATGCGAGATGATTATAGGTGGCATCTTTTTCTTCTTTCCAGAGATTGTGTTGCACTTCTCTTCCTGCACTTTCTCTGCTACATCCTGATTCTCATCCATTTTCTCATCCTGATTGATATTATTCTTATCACACTCATCACTGTTCTGTAGAACTTCATATCGATTGCTCAGGGGCACCGCTGCCTGTTGTTCGGAATCATTCCTAGGTCTTTTAACAGGCCTGAGGCCCCACTTGTCAGGCATTTTCAAGTCCTGTTTCCACTCGCATAAATGTGAGGGACATTGCACTACACTATCACTATAATGCACTTTTTGTTTAGTCCGTAGTTTTCACTTAACAATAACTTGCGCCACCCGGCTACTTGAATCTTAATCGTAATGAATACAACATCTAATACTATTCAATGTTCATGATGATGATCAGTTGCAAAAACAATCGAATAATCAATAACTATCGTAATCTGTTCTGTTGAATCTGTTCTGATCAATAATCAATTCATAATCAATATCCAATATATGCTGATATCTTTTTTTTAGGAAATATTAATTTCAATGTATACCTTATATCTAATTCGGAAACCGTTTCATAATTTTAAGCATATTAAAAATATTATACGTAAAATATATTATAAATTGACCTTAATGTTAAAAGAAAATTGTTAATGCATGGACAATATTTATTG
>NC_046663.1:85702244-85704303 GCF_010883055.1 Belonocnema kinseyi
CTTCACTGCTAGTCGCGCTTGCCTTTTTTTGCCATTCGTCCAGACTTCTGTTCGAACCCGCGTTGCCTAGCTTGTTAAGGCGCTGTAAATTTGAGGGCCTTCATCGTTGCTTGCCCGTACCTGAATCCGCTACCCTCCCCATCCGGGTCGACTTCTCGGCACTTTCATCACCGCTGCTGTCACTGCGATCAACGTCACCCATCCCCCCACTTTCAATGCTTTCAGCAACGTCAGCTGTTGCAGCCACTACGGTTTTCTGCTCTGTGCGATCGTCCAGTAACTGTTGCCCTCTGGCGCCAGTTTGTGGACTTCGCGTCGTCGGCATCCTACCTTACACAAAGCTCTGTGACGTTTTCCGCCTTTATTTCCTACCTCTTGCACCCCTGACCAAGCAACTATTTTTTCACTCCTAACCTCAAAAACTTCACACGCTCCAAATTTTCACCTCAAACCACTCACTTTCACCCTTCACACCTTTGCCTTCACTCACCCTTCTTCCTTTACACTCGATCGCCGCACTTTTTGCCTTTTCTGCATCCACTCACCCTTATTTCCTCCACCTAAGCCAAAAATACACCACTTGACAAAAAGAGTTCTTTCGCGATAGGTACCGGAAACGGAACAGAACCAACTTACTCATTTTAGAAATTAAGTTGCTTAATTGGGAGAAAATGAGTTTGTCGAGAAAAATGTAAACACTTCCAAGTAAATCATTCAAGAATTTCCCGTTTAAAATTTTGGGTGTTTTTAAAATCATTTTTAAACAAAGACTGAAAATTTATTTTTGAATTTTAAAACTAAATCAAATAGTGAAATTTCACTAAGCAAATAGTGGTTTTGAAAGTTAAATTATCTACTATTAAATAGTGGAAAATCACTAATTAAGTAGTCAAAATCACTAATTACACAGTGAAATAAAATATTTGATGGAGTCAAGCAATAACCCCAACAGTAAACTATACTACAAGACAAGTTATAGAAGTAAAATATGATGTATATTTAAAAATTAAATTAATTCATGTTGATACTGGACTTACTAAAGAAAGATCTCATATCAGCTTTCCATGCATTTCAATAGAAATGAATGGAAAGCTGAATTTCATAACCTCAAAACGAACACAGCGCTCATGTTCTGTATCAAATGTTTTCGTCTCGATATACATATAGCCACATAATGAGGGCACTATTCACTAGGAAACTACCCGAAAGTATAATAAACTGAAAGATATTACTAACCTGTGTTTTTAAATTTTTTACGCTCGTAGAAAAAAAAATGCTGCAAGCTGACAAATGTAAACGATGCAAACGAGACGTGAGCGCGGGTTGATGCGAGTCCACCATTAGCAGCGATCACGTGGTCGCGGCTTCGATCTCGACTTCACTAATTAAATAGTGAATTAAACTACTAAATAATAGAGAAATAAAATCCCCTAATTGGAAATAGTGAAATTATCACTACTTTTACAGTAGAACACCACTAATTCAATAGTGAAAAACAAAAAATCACTATTTCAGCAGTGAATCATTCAATCACTAATTCAATTAGTGAATTTTTCACTTTCAAATTTAGAGAGTGTACTGAACTATCATTTGTGATTTACTTACTTTTATTTTTAATCGCGTAATAATCTCAGTTACTCGTATCCAATGGGAAATTGACTACTGGCGCAGTACGGCACCAGCACTGGCATCGTCGGCGCAATGCTGACCACCAGTACTGACGCAGTGCTTGCAGGACCTTGGAATGATAACTATGTTCGATACTGGTTTTCATTATTGCACCAGTGCTAGCGGGAAGTACTGACAGCCAGTACTGGCGCACTACTAGACATGAAGATTAGACAGAGTTAAGCCGACGCTCCACAGTGGGGTGAAATCGGAAAACGAGATTCAAAATGACATTTAGAACGCAATTATGCACCGATTTTAGACTTTTTCTTTGGAAAAATTCAGAACTTAATTTTTCAGAAAATGGTGAGAGTAGATTTTTTATTTTTTTGTTTATTTAATTTTTATTTTAATGCAAACATCGAAAAAAATGTCGATTTTTCTAATTTCA
>NC_046663.1:85704403-85707166 GCF_010883055.1 Belonocnema kinseyi
AAACAAAAAAATAAAAAATCTACTCTCACCATTTTCTGAAAAATTTAGTTCTGAATTTTTCAAAAAAAAAAATTCTAAAATCGGTGCATAATTGCGTTCTAAGTGTCATTTTGAACCTCGTTTTCCGATTTCACCGCTGGGGGCTTACATACATGGCGATCTGAATGCTACCCGAATTGCGCAACAGCAGGGGAGAAACCATTATACAGGGGTATTTTCATGTTTCGCGCCTTTAAAATTGCATTCGGATCGGCCATTCGGTCAAGTCCGTGCATCTTCGGATCAAGTTTATCATAGTTTCCATGGTTGCGTTCGAAACTTCAAATGGATGCAAGTATCAAAACAACGTAGGTTATGATACATATTAATTACAAATAATAAAAGTGTTTAATTAATAATGAAGTGAGACCTGTGTACTGAGAAGTAAACGTCAATTATTTCCCGTGCCAATAACATTATGGAATGCCTGCTGAGTGACAAATACTATAAAATAGTAATAATATTCTGCAGTCCCAATGGGCGAAGAGTGAATTGTGTTTAACGCTTATTTGCGGCAAAAAAGGTATGTTATAAATATATAGAATATGTATTGAGTAAAGTAAATAAAATATTACATGCGTAAACTTTAAATTGACATTACCTACATTTACTTACAGCGATTAGGACAAGCACGTGAATCCGAACATAACCTCGAAATAATGACAGATCGGCCCGGCTTGTTTATTATACTTTCGATTGTTTATTATTTGCCAAAGAAATGTTTTGTGGTTTTGTATTTTTATAACTGACAGTACTGGCAGTAATAATTTAAACAATAATTACCCAATAATAATTTAACAAACATGAATTATTAATAATTTTAATAAGTAACACTTTATTCCTGAAATTAATGACTGATTTCCATTGTATCAAAAAAATATCTCGAGGTAATTTACCTTGTCTGAATTTTAATTAATAAAATATTCAAGGATTTTTTTGTATTTTAGAAAATTTTTCTCTGGAACTCATCCTAAAATTTGGTTTGATCAACCAATAAAATAAATTAGAGACTCGTTGGTGATAGAATTGTATCAGAAATTAATCTAGACAGAATATTTTACTCCAGAATTGTTATTCCATTTTTTTTAAAGAAATTATTCTATTTTTGAAAAATGCGATCTCTGGATCTGATTTCCAAACTGGAATTCAATCAGCCTCGATAATTAATTCTAATTTATTTTGATGGTATAGTTTTATCAAAAAGATATCTCGAAGAAATTTAACTTGCCTAAATTTTAGTTAATAAAATATTCAGGGATTTCTTTGTATTTTCGAAAATGTTTTTTCAGGACCAAATCATAAAATTTGGTTTAGTCAACCAATAAAATAAATTAGAAACTCGTTCGTGATAGAATCATATCAGAAATAAATCTAGACAAGATATTTTATGCCAGAATTGTTATTCTAATTTTTTTCAGAAATGATTCCATTTTCGAAAAATTCTATCTCTGGACCTGATTTCCAAACTGGCATTCAATCAGCCTCGAAAATTAATTCTAATTTATTTTGATGGTATAGTTTTATCAAAAAGATGTCTCGAAGAAATTCAAATTGCATGAATTTTAATTAATGAAATATTTAAGGATTTTTTTTTGTATTTTAGAAAATGTTTTCTCAGGACCTCATCCTAAAATTTAGTTTAGTCAACCAATAAAATAAGTTAGAGACTCGTTAGTGATAGAATCATATCAGAAATAAATCTAGACAAGATATTTTAGGCCAGAATTGTTATACTAATTTTTTTTCAGAAATGATTCTATTTTCGAAAAATGCTATCTCTGGATCTGATTTCTAAACTGGCATTCAATCAGCCTCGAAAAATAATTCTAATTCATTTTGATGGCATAGGTTTACCAAAAAGATATCTCGAAGAAATTCAACTTGCCTGAATTTTAATTAATAAATTATTTAGGGATTTTTTTCTATTTAAAAAATGTTTTCTCTGGACCTCATCATAAAATTTGGTTTAGTCAGCCAATAAAATAAATTAGAGACTCTCTTGTGATGGAATTGTATCAGAAATAAATCTAGACAAGATAATTTAGGCTAGAGTTGTTATTCCATTTTTTTAGAAATTATTCTATTTTCGAAATTCCTATCTTTGGATCTGATTTCCAAACGGGCATTCAATCAGCGAAATTTTAGGTCAAACCAAATTTTAGGAAGAGGTCCAGAGAAAACATTTTGTAAAATAAAAAAAATTCCTAAATATTTTATTAATTATAATTGATACAAGATAAATTACCTCGAGATATTTTTTTGATACACCTATACCATCAGATTGAATTTGAATTAATTTTAGGCTGCTCAATCCCCAGTCTTGGGATAAGGTCTAGAGATAATGGTTTTTCAATGATGTTCATTGAAATGAACCAGCTGAAATGTACAAAATCCATCTGCATTTCCTGATGTATATTTCATCTATGATCGATCTGTGAAAAAAAAACAATGGAAATCAGTTATTAATTTCAGGAATAAAGTGTTACTTATTCAAATTATTAATAATTCATGTTTGTTAAATTATTATTGAGTAATTATTGTTTAAATTATTACGGCCGGCACTGTCAGTAATGAACATACAAAACCACAAAACATTTATTTGACAAATAATAAACAATCGACAGTATAATAAACAAGCCGGGCCGATCTGTCATTATTTCGAGGTTATGTTCGGATTCACGTGTTTGTCCTAATCGCTGTAAGTAAATGTAGGTAATGTCAATT
>NC_046663.1:85707266-85710105 GCF_010883055.1 Belonocnema kinseyi
TGTGTGAAAAAGTAACTTTGCTACTTTTGTTAATTTCAAATCTCTTATAGAAAATTAATCTTTATGATTGAAAACTCGTTTCCTTATTTTTACAATGCATCTGTTGGCAGCATCTACATTCGTTAAAATATCAAATATTACATTTTCTATCGAAAATCCATATTTGCAGGTTAGAAAGTCAACTACTTTCTTAAAAATTTACATACTAGTTCGAAAATTAAACTCTCGTTAAGAATTCAAATGTTTTGATGAAAATCTTTTATTTTTGTGTTAAGATATCCATCAATACGTTTTCATTGAGAATTCTTTTTTTTTTAATGCAACTCTTTTTGGTTCAAGATTAATCTTTTTTGTTTGAAAATTTGGCCATTCATTTTAAAATTTATATTTGTAGGTTGAAAATTTAACTATTTGGTTAAAAATTAAACTTTTCGGTTGTAAATGCAAATCTTTCATTAAAAAGCCAAATTTTCAAGAAAACCGTTTATACTGAAAATGAAAAAGTTTAATTTTCAGTTTAAAAATATTTACGAATTTGTAACCAAATAGTTACTTTTTCATCCAAAAACATAAAATTTTAACAAAATAGTTAAACTTTTAAACAAGTAGATCAATTTTCCAACAAAAACTAAAAAATATGATTACTTGAAAACAAAAACAGCTGAATTGAATCAAAAAATGCATTTCAAGGAAATTTTTTACTTTTTAACTTGAGATTAATTTGTAACTAAAATAATGAATCTGTAACCAAAAAAATTAATTTGTAAAAGGTCGTTCAACCGTAAAACAATTAAAGAATTGTTCATCAAAAAAGATTAATTGTCAAACAAAGAAAGAAAGAGTTTTCAACAAAATAATTAAATTTTCAATTAAAATGATGAATCTTCAACCCTAAAAAGATCCATTTTTACTCATTTTGTTTAACATTAAACCAAGTAGTCGAATGCAAACAAAAAAGACAAATTTTAAACAAAATAATTGAGTCCTCAACAAAGGAGCTTTAACAAAAGATAATTCACAACTCCCAAATTGCAGTTGTAGATGTATATATGCATATATTATCGAGCGCAAAGCTCTAGAACGAACAAAGAGATAAGAAAAATATCTAAAAAATTATTGAGTTTTCCACCCAGAAAGGCAAGTTTTAAAAAGCAGTTGAATTTTCAACTTAAAGGGATAGATTTTCATTGTGTTCATGTTCAGTAAGAAAATCAAGTTTCTACCCAAAGCGATGAGTTTTTAACCAAGAAACAATTTTAGTCAAGAAATAAAAAAAATCAACTAAATTGTTGAACATTTGCAACAAAAAATTTTTAAAAACTGTTCCCTTATAGTTTAAAAATCAAGTAATTGGTTCAAAATTCGTCTTTTTGTTTTAACATTAATCTTATTGGTTAAAAATTAATCTTTTGAACACAGAATTTTTTTTTTCGAAAAAATAGTTCTCTTAAAATTTAATCTAAAAACAACATACTTCCCTTCCTGATCAATTCAATATGAAACTATGACACTCATTGTTCCTCAAATGGCCCAAATTGTTGTTAACGATGTGATATTTTCTAATCTAGTACAGGTATTTATTTTTTATTTCTGATTCTTGTAGAATTTCGTTTCCTTTTTCAGAATCCGATAGAAAATTTAAAGATAGTTTAAAAGTTACAAAATGGCGGCGATTTATGTGAAAATATTCAGTCAATTTATTCCAAATTCAACCGTGTTTTTCTCGAGATTTGTACGAAAATATGCATATACCAAAAGGGACTTAATTTAAAAGTTTCAAATAAAGTTTTGACGGAAAAATAATGATGTAAGTTAGAAAAAATGGAGAGTATCTATTATTTAAAAAATTCCCACTTAAAAGGACAAATTTTCACGTAAAGTTATTGAAACTATTATTATAATTTTGTTTTTACTTTTTAATGATACCATAAAATTGTATTTTGGGAGGAAAAAAATCTGAATGGATTTTATAAATATTTTTGGAAAATTTTCGAAAGATATTTTTCTAGATATTTTGTAGAGAAATAATTTTATTCAAATTAATTTTTTCGTATCTTATATAGTTTTCACAAAAACGTGAACTTTCATTTTTAGAGTGTAAAATTGAAAAGAAGAAAACTGTAGAATTTTTAAATAAATTGTCTTCAAATGTTTTCAGAAAAACCAACGCCATTTTGTCACTTTTAAACTGTTTAAGATTTTCTGACGAACTTCGAAAGAGGAAAATCCCATGAGATTAACATGGAAAAATTTTTATTTTTCAAAATATGTTATTTACGTTTCTGCGTTTAAACTTGGCTTGTGGTAGATTATAAGATTTTTTAAAAATATTTTCCAAAGAATAATTTCTGTTTGACAAATTTTTATTTTGACCCCCCCCCCCCCCCCCCCCCACCTCATAAAATTGATTTTTATTCTTATTCAGCTTCTCCATATCGCAGAAGCAATTTTTATATTGTTTGTAAGCAATTAAAAACTTGACTTTCAATCGCCACACAAAAGCTTTTTGAAAACGTGTGAAATTGTAACGCAAAAATTCTTGGACGAATTACTCAGATTTGTCAAACTTTTCAGATAAAAACTATCTCACCCTCATTTAAAAATCTCAATATGTCAGAAGAAATTTTTTATTAAAAATGAAGAATATATTTTACCCCTTCCCTTCTCTATGTAACAAGTCATAAGCATATGGTTTCGACTTACTGCTATAAATAAATTCTGTCATGTTTACTGCTCGCTATTAAAGAATATTCAATAGTAAATCTATAAGATTGAATCAATTTCAATTATTTCAAATGTTTAAAATTTAATAATTTTCAATTCTGAATCTTTAAAATTT
>NC_046663.1:85710205-85715114 GCF_010883055.1 Belonocnema kinseyi
TATTAAAGAATATTCAATAGTAAATCTATAAGATTGAATCAATTTCAATTATTTCAAATGTTTAAAATTTAATAATTTTCAATTCTGAATCTTTAAAATTTAACTATTAGAAAACGTTTTAAAGTACATCATTTTCTATTATAAACATTAATAATTTTTATAACTTAACATTCTGTATTTCTGATCATTTATATTTACAATTTCATCAATTTAAAATATTTGGAATTGAAACCTATAGACTTTTCATCCTAAAATTCATAACAATTAGAGTATTTTGATTTATACATCTAATAAATTGAAAAATCATAATTTCAAATCTTAAAAATTGAACCATTTTTTATTGTAAATATTAAAGATTGAACTGTATATTTAAAAAAGCTAACAAATTATGTAATTTTAAACCATAAACATTCCAAATTAATGAATCTTTATATATTAAAAATTAAATAATTTTAAATTGCTAATCGTTAAAATTAAAGAATTTCTCATCGTAAATCTTCATAACTGAACTATTAGAAAAAACATTCGTAATAGCATACTTTAAGAATATGAATGTTGAAAATTGAATACAGTTTTAATTCTAAATTTTTGTTGCTGCGCAACTTTCAGATGTATGAAGTTTCGCATCTGTTTTAAAATGCGAGTTCTTCTACTACCTTATGATTTAGAATAATCCTTACTGCACTCAAATTCTAGCATTTTCGAATTTACTATTATTACCCACTATTACTTTCCAGCTGGAAATATCTAAAACATCGAGGACCGAGTTCTAATCCCTTAACAAAGAGAGGTATGTGCGCTTGCACTTTAGGCCTTTCAGGCTCTTCTGATTTAGGTATATTGTGATGTTTCTTAAGTACACAGCTCTATATCTTTGATAAAATTGTCTCTTTTTGGAATCAACAAATCTGAACACGCCTACGGATCCTGGGTTTTTGCCCCTGCTCTCAAAATTTTGAAACTTTCTCCTTCTCTCGAGCTCAAACTAAGTGCTCAACATTTTTGGTCCTTCGAGCCGGATCGTGAATATAACGAATAATTCACACCCAGCAACCAGTCTACATCCCTGACGTGGATAGTGAAAGCTCATAACGAAAACATGAACGAGAACTTATCTACAATCTGATGCCTAAGGAAAAAAGATTCAAACGTGTGAGAAATTTTCTGGACGAGAACAAGGGTCGTGGCGGCCGCCGCATCAGCCGTATCAATGATACGGGCCCCCCGAGGTCTGGGGGCCTCCAAATAAAAATTTCAACAAGACCTTCAACAAGAACGTGTATCACAATGAAATCAACATTTGGTTCAATAATCCTGAATTAAACCGGAGTAGCAGTCTTCAAATCATCCTCAATCACATGGCAGTCATTGATCAACGTGTAGATTGTTAATAAGTGCATGTATCAGCGTGTGAATGAATGAAAAGTGTTTTTTATTGTCAAATTTCTTGAATGTATTCCACGAATTTCAATTCAAGTAATTTCTGTCCATCGCTAGTGCTGCAAAAGGGTAAGTCTCTCATGCAAAAATCTAAACAGGCTTTGAAGTGGTTCAAAATCAAAACTTACCCGATTTGGAACCTTTATAACTAAATCTTCTGATCAAATAGATTTTATCAAATTAAAAGGCAAGTCGCAGAAAATTCAGCTGTAAAACAGAATTTTGAAGAAAAATAAACTGAAATCGGGTGTTAAGTATCCGTTAAAACGCTAAATGACGAATATGCAGAGAGGCATTTTCTAAATCAGGCTTTCCGTTGCATGTGCAGGGTCACAGCAGTTAATTAACGAAAAAGAACCGCAAATCCCATTATCTTCTCGGGATTTGAGTAATTTCGAGTGGTTCAAGCTCCGTGGCGGAATTTTCAGTTTTTTCCAATCAAACGAATGATTATTCTATCAATCTTCAATTATCGGCATCAAATTTAACAATTTTCAGAGGTTCTTACGAAAAATGACCAGGTTGTAGCGATACGTTTAAATCCTCAGCTCATAATGATAAAAGATTCGCAGTGTCTCAAAGATTAATCTATCTGACAGTAGCTGATAAAATCGAATCACTTGAAACTACGGACGCGAATTACAAGGTAGCTTGGAAAATTCTTGAAAAATATTACTACGATCCTACCGCGGTTATAAATACACCAGCAACTTTTAAGACCGGTCTTCGTTACTTCGGTCTCAGCGAGCACACATACACTTGGAATATCAGCGCCTCCATGGACCGTCCCTTTTCAACGCCGTACTGCTTTTCGGTACTGCATCAAATCTTCTTTTCCTTCGGGGCAAGCGCCCGCAATATGTAGGTACGGCGCCGTCTCGTATACCTGCTTTATACCTGCATCTACTGTTCGTACAGAGCCCCGAGTAATCAATCCCGAGCTTCTGATGCAATCACATAAAATAATTTGTTGAATTATTGAATTTTCAGAGTCCTTCCGCTACTTCTTTCGGAGATCTTTCAATGTAACGAAACACTAACGAGCTTTAGAAGCACTAAACAAACCTTAACTGAGAGCCTTTCCAATCTACGCAATAACTTCAAAACTAGATCCTCAAACGTGTTTAAAATGGAAAGAGTATTATCAGGGAAATAACTCACAATAAATGGAAGATCTGCTAGAGTTCTTGCATTTTCGAGAAAAGGTATTAGACAAGAAACCAATCTGCACCGAAAGATGATAAATCGGTAAAGAATATATCGCGTAACGACTATTATAAACGCAGTGGAAATCGTGGTCCACGACAATCAGAACCAAATTCAAATCGAGCAGCAAGTGTTATTATCCACAGCGATCGTACGCGTTTTAGACCGAAAAGGACATCCTCATGCATGCAGGACTCTCATTTATAAGGGGTCACAGGTTAATTTTTTAACTGAAAAATGGCCACAAAGTTAGGTTTAAAACAATACGATGCCAATATTCCTCTCAGCGGAGTGAATAAGATCAGTTCCGGTGTTGGAAAAATTACGCGACAACCGTTCAATCTCGATTAAATAAATATTCAGCGAATCTATCTTTTTTAATAACACCGGAAATAAATTACAGCGTAGGACTCCCAGAGTCTAAACTCCAAAGCCCGAAGCGGGCAGTGAAGCCGAGAGTGGGCAAGTGATGTTGGATGGCACCCGGGCCATTGGTTGGCCACAGTGATGAGGCGACAAAGCGAAGGAGGCGGAAAATTACCCGTATCGTCGTGCAGAGAGCAGAAGACTAATTAACTCGGCCGTGAGATTTTGGTTATTAGGACCAGGAAGTGGTGCTCTCCCCACTCCTAGTCAAGGGCCACAGGGACGTGTTGTCGTGGGGTGATTATAACTTTGTTATATTTTTTAAAGCTGCTTTTGCGTCGATCAGATATCCTTAGCGAACGATAATGTAATCTTACAAAAAACCAAGAGCATAAATATCAATATAATTCATTCATGTGAAAGTACGAAGAACTGGGCCAAATGACCGAGCATAAAACTGCCTTCATTAGCGACGATTATTTTTTACCTCATCATTCAGTAGTTAAGCAATCAAGTTTAACGACTGAACTACGAGTAGTTTTTGATGCAACGGCAAAAACCCATGTAGAAATCGGCCCAGCTCAGCCCAACTTATAATTGGGCGTCAATTGAGTCCCGACTGGGCAGCCCAGATAACAAAAAGTGAAATACATTAAAAGATTAATTTATAGTAGATGCAATCCTACCCGAATCCTTAAATCTTTCCAATTATTCCGAATTTTTACTTTTCAAAACTTATATTGAAAAAGCCCATCAGTGTTTGATTTCTTGATTATAAATTAATTAGCAGGTTATTTTAATAAAATGAGTAAGTGCATGCAATCTCATCGGATTCCTGGAACTTTTCCAATTATTCCGAATTTTTAATAATAAATACTTTTGTTAATAAAGCCGATTTAGTGTTTGATTTCTTGATTAGGCTTACATTGGGCATACCCATAAAACGCCCATGGCGGGCATCATAAATTAATTGACAAATTATTTTAATTATAGGAGTCGGTGGATGCAATCCGAGACAAATACTTAAACTGTTCCAATTATTCAGAAGTTTTAATTGTCAAAACTTATGTTGATAAAGCCGATCAGTGCTTGATTTTGCACTTAATTGTGCTTAAATTGGGGTCACCCATAGAATGCCCAAGGTAAGCACTATTGGAGCAAACAAGTCTGGTCGCACAAAATGTAACCCCAGTTATATCGATAGAGGGCAATAGAGAGATGAAATACCGGCTGTAGTCAGCTGCTATATGATTCGGTAAAGTTATTGTAAACGGAATCCGTTTAGGAATAAATCAATCGGGATAATTCTGCTAAAAAACGCCGTGCGAATAATAAATTCGGCACACGGGTTGATAAATAATGAGCGATTCGAGCAAAATCTAACATATTTCATTTATATAAATAAAAATAATTCTTAAACTATAAACTTACATAGTAAATGAATTACTTGCGAATATTGCTTGTTTATTATACTTTGTTGGACAATGTTGAAGTACACTAATATCCTGAAAATTTTTTCTTTCGTCCTTAAAAACCCAGTGGGCACCAAATTTGGCGACGTATTTACAACATCATAACGACATCTTTACGACAACTTTACGACATCCTATATCCATGCAGTTGAGACGACTTTACGATATTGTAAAGACATCGTATGTTCATGCGACGTATTTATGATATCGTAAAGATACCTTTACGACATGGACATAGGATATCGTAAAGTTGTAGTAAAGATGTCGTGAACGATGCCGTAAGGACGTCGCCAAATTTTGTCCCCACTGGGAAGAATTTGTAAGCAATAAATATTGTCCATGCATTAACAATTTTCTTTTAACATTAAGGTCAATTTATAATATATTTTACGTATAATATTTTTAATATGCTTAAAATTATGAAA
>NC_046663.1:85715214-85716864 GCF_010883055.1 Belonocnema kinseyi
CAATAAATATTGTCCATGCATTAACAATTTTCTTTTAACATTAAGGTCAATTTATAATATATTTTACGTATAATATTTTTAATATGCTTAAAATTATGAAACTATTTCCGAATTAGATATAAGGTATACATTAAAATTAATATTTCAAAAAAAAAAAGATATCAGCAGGGTATAGTAACATTTTCATGTGAAAAAACAAAAATTAAACATTTTTTGTAAGGTAAGCATTTTATAATTTTGAAAATCCCGCTTGTATTGGTTAACGAGTGCGGCTGCATGAGTCGCAACGCCGCAGACGGACTCTGTCGTCTGTACTAAAGCAGTTGCGAACGCCATTTTTTCTTATAGTCGAGTCCGTTCAAACTTCCATAAAACGGGGTTATTTTTGCAAAATTCTTTCGTTCTTTTGTGTGTAGAAATAAACAAAATAAATGATCGGCTTTTGCTGTTTTCCATATTTAGTTGAGTATTTGCACTAAACCAAATATATTGCAGAAAACACAACTTCAGATGCTTTTAGAACTGAGCTGACTGTTCGAAGAGACTGGGATGCACGGAGAAACTTTCAGTTATAAAATTTGATGGTATAATATTTATTTTTACAGTAAGACAATAGCAAGCCAGGATATAGTCACTATTGCAAGAATTACTATTGTGAACATTAAACTTTGAAGTTATTATGTTTATTGAAATATAAAATAAATTATTAAATAATTGCACTTATACCAAAAGAAACTTACTACAATCCCTAAGACAGCATTTCTAATTTTTCCCACAGAAAATAGGAAAAACTGCCATGGTCGAAGGAGCAAAATAAAAATAAATTCGCATTCACTTCACGCACTATACATTTTATACATTAAACATACAATTACAAATTCATATTTTACTCTAAGCTGAAAGAGGAAAAACCTTGTTAGAAGAAATCAGCCCTGGCGGGAATTGAACACGTGTCTCCAAGGCAGCAGAATGGAGATATTTCCCTCTGATAAAACAAATTATAAAGTTTAGAAATTTTATCATCCTCGTGAACTTCGGCGCGTGTAATGACGTCATTTAGTACTGAATCGCGAAGCACTACATTCAATTGTTTTTTCTTTCATTGCACCTTCCTATTGAAAATGGTCATTTTCTTACCTGTTTTGCAACTTTTGTTATTTCAACTGCTACACGGAAAAAAAAATTCTTGAGGCGAACGAGTAAATCGAGAATATATTAAACTCAAAGAAAGTGTACGCTTGGATTAGGTAAAACGTTTAGTTAGAAGAGTTACACATTTAGTTACATTATGTAAATTGTTCTCGTAAATCAGGAATTTGGACAAAATTGCTAAGTTCGAAAGTTTATTATTTTCGACAGGTTATGTATAATTGTATTATCTTCAGATTAGAAAAAAAATTTAGTTGTTATAGAAATATATTAACTTACAGTAGCCAATTTTTCGTCTGATATCGCGAAAATGAATTTCCCTGAAATCCGTGTAATGCATTTGGAGGTCAAGTTGGTTGCTTTTATCGCGTTTCTTGATATTTCAATATAGTTATTGCTTACAATCGAAACAAATGTAAATTATTATTACTGCATCATAAACTCCATTTAATATTAACAATCGCGCACATTTTAAGTGGTAAAAAGCGTTTAATTGTCCAA
>NC_046663.1:85716964-85717467 GCF_010883055.1 Belonocnema kinseyi
AAATTTTAAAGATTCAGAATTGAAAATTATTAAATTTTAAACATTTGAAATAATTGAAATTGATTCAATCTTATAGATTTACTATTGAATATTCTTTAATAGTGAGCAGTAGACATGACAGAATTTATTTATAGCAGTAAGTCGAAACCATATGCTTATGACTTGTTACATAGAGAAGGGAAGAGGTAAAATATATTCTTCATTTTTAATAAAAAATTTCTTCTGACATATTGAGTTTTTGAATGAGGGTGAGATAGTTTTTATCTGAAAAGTTTGACAAATCTGAGTAATTCGTCCAAGAATATTTACGTTACAATTTCACACGTTTTCAAAAAGCTTTTGTGTGGCGATTGAAAGTCAAGTTTTTAATTGCTTACACACAATATAAAAATTGCTTCTGCGATATGGAGAAGCTGAATAAGAATAAAAATCAATTTTGCGCGAAATTGTCACTTACAGTTCTTCGGGGTATTTTTGGGACTCTATGAGGTGGGGGGGGGGGG
>NC_046663.1:85717478-85731514 GCF_010883055.1 Belonocnema kinseyi
GGGGGGGGGGGTCAAAATAAAAATTTGTCAAACAGAAATTATTCTTTGTAAAATATTTTTAAAAAATCTTATAATCTCCCACAAGCCAAGTTTAAACGCAGAAACGTAAATAACATATTTTGACAAATAAAAATTTCTCCATGTTAATCTCATGGGATTTTCCTCTTTCGAAATTCGTCAGAAAATCTTAAAAAGTTTAAAAGTGACAAAATGGCGTTGGTTTTTCTGAAAACATTTGAAGACAATTTATTTAAAAATTCCAGTTTTCTTCTTTTCAATTTTTCACTCTAAAAATGAAAGTTCACGGTTTTGTGAAAACTATATAAGATACGAAAAAATTAATTTGAATACAATTATTTCTCTACAAAATATCTAGAAAAATATCTTTCGAAAATTTTCCAAAAATATTTATAAAATCCATTCAGATTTTTTTCTTCCCAAAATACAATTTTATGGTATCATTAAAAAGTAAAAACAAAATTATAATAATAGTTTCAATAACTTTACATAAAAATTTGTCCTTTCAAGTGGGATTTTTTTAAATAATAGATACTTTCCATTTTTTCTAACTTACATCATTATTTTTCCGTCAAAACTTTATTTGAAACTTTTAAATTAAGTCCTTTTTGGTATATGCATATTTTCGTACAAATGTCGAAAAAACAGGTTTTTTAACAACTTTTTTTCATATCTTGTGCCGTTTTGGCAAAAATACTCCTAACATTCGAATGAATCTAGAGGAAAACACGGTTGACTTTGGAATAAATTGACTGAATAATTTCAGATAAATCGCCGCCATTTTGTAACTTTTAAACTTTCTTTAAATTTTCTATCGGATTCTGAAAAAGGAAACGAAATTCTACCAGAATCAGAAATAAAAAATAAATACCTGTACTAGATTAGAAAATATCACATCGTTAACAACAATTTGGGCCATTTGAGGAACAATGAGTGTCATAGTTTCATATTGCAATCTGTAAATTGTGGCAAAGTTTAGTATGAGAATTTTGTCAATGGGCAGGTTAAAATTGTGAAATAAAAAATGGTTAATTTTGCAATTAGTCATTTGAAAATAAGATATTTAAAAATCGACCATTTTTATTCAATTCCTAGCTTATGTACGATAATTAGTTAAAGCCCACTTCTGTCGAAAATCATTTTTTGTCGCTTTAAGTACTATAGGTTTTGGCCCATCGATAAATTTGAGAAATGCGTACAGACAAAATTTTCATTTTGCACAAAAACTTGGTTAAAAGTGAGGTACTTATTGGGAAATAATTATGACAATTGGGTATAGCATTTGGCCTTCGTACTAAAAGAAATGATGATGAGGATTATACAGGGTGGACACGCTGGGATTTACCAAAAAGTATGCTACCCCGCATACACGCCCATTAGAATAGTATTGGCGTGTAATACGGGTTGCATACTTGTTAGTAAGCCCCAGGGTACCCACCCTGTACATATGTTTTATGCTTCGTGTTATATTTTTATGATTAAAAATAATTTTCAAAGCTTTAAAAGTATTTCACAGATTTAAAATATTAAAAAATGCACTTATAATATTTGGAAATGGCAACTAGGTAAAGCCTATTTCGTTTTACCTTCACTCTACTCTAAAAATACAACAACAAAAAAACATATATTTTCAAATCTTAAAAGTATAGCTCAAAAGAACCGCTTGCCCCAATATAGTTTTCTCAGAATTCTCTATTTTGAATCCTATCTTATTTTTAAACCGAGCATAACAAAATTATTATTTTTTTTATTTCGTAAGTTTGGTCTGTTGATGAACAATCATTTCATATGTCATTTAACCTGCTTGGAAGGTTTAGTTTGTGGAGGATGATCATTGACATGGTCAACGAGAGGCCTTTGTACCCCAGGTTTCCTCATATGATTATTAATCAATCTGCAATAATTAGCATAAATTTCCAGGAACTCTGAGTTTGCATTGTAAGTCAAAGTTTTATAATATTCCATGTTCTCTGTTTCAAAGTCAATTTTTGGACCACCCTAATGCACAGCCTGTCTGATTTGAAATTAATTCAGTCCACGTATAACAAATAATATACTGTCTAAACATTGCAATTTTTATTTCAGTATTTGAGTAATTCAAGAGATTCATTAAATAATAAAATTTAAATTAGTATGTAAATTAATAAAAAAACGTATTTAATTGTTTTTTCCTTAAATTATTCACACGAAAGAACAGTCGAAGTTGCCAGTACATTTGATTACTTAAGTATTTATTCATTCGTTCCAGCAATAATTTAATAATAAATAAAAATATTTTACTAAATTAAATTTATTAATAGGGTGAAGGACCCAATTTCCGAGAGTGCACCAATTGTTCAAGATCCACAGATATTTTTTATGATAAACAGTGAATTACAATTTTAATTTAATTAGAAATTATATTATAATAATGCAGCTACTCTAAAAAAACTTATATTTTTAGAAGTGTAATTCATTCCGAATATAATATATGTAATGAGTCCCTCATGAAATTCATGGACATTCGCCATTTGCTTAATATATTAGGTTGGCTGATTCAGAAATTTTAAAGCACAAATTTGGTTACTTTTTCATTTAATCTTTATATTTAAATGATACTCTAGCGAAAAGGATGATTAATTTTTTTTCAAATAATTATATTATTTGAAAAAATTGGATTTAGTATTTTTTTTCAATAAATCATCGGTTAATTCAGATTTTTGTTTATCATTATAAATTTCTGAAAGAAAATACATACAAACATGAAATTTAAATATAATTACTGTTAAGCCAAATAATGTTTTAAGTTTTAGGAGGTTTCATTTATAAGAAAGAGGATAGCGAAGTTTGAGGTTGTCTATGTCCTCGACAATTGGTTCCTTTACCCTAGTCATCTCTCACTATTTCTTAACATAAAACAATTGACTTAAAATAACTCTTTTCAACAGCAAGCATTGATTAACAAATAAAAAGAAACTGTGAAATAAATAAGCTAAATTTATTTATAATATTATTTACACTTTACAGACACTGTAGAGAAAATTAATGAAAAAGGTCCAGAAAATAGGAAGCGATCAGTGAAGCATGCGATGAAAATTGATGCTCATTGAACTCAACTCTGAATGAAAAATTACGAGAAAGAAATTATATTGAATTAGAGTACACGTCACCTTCAAGTTTTTAAATCGTTCTTAACTTGAAAAAAAAAAACCGTTGAAAGTTCGTAAATGTTTATGAAAAAAGTAGAGGTTGAAAGTTCCAGTTTTTCTCATTTTAAAAATAAATAGTAAGGAATTTCGAAAAGTTTTTGAGTTTTAAAGTTTATGTGTTTCAATCAAATTAATTTCTCAAGTCTAGAAATTTAAATATAATAAAAAAACACTAATTATTTTGCTATAAAGGCACAGACAGAAGAAGAAATGTATGAAATAATTTAAATATATATTTCCCCTCCCCTGCTCTTATTTTAAGCAATACGTAGATACAAAATATCATATATACAACAAATTCATATTTTTTATAAAATAAAAAACGCTGAAGGCGTGAAAAATGAACCTGTTTTAACTTCTCATGAATAATTTTATCAAAAAGTAAATAGCGCATTATTTCTTATCTAAAAAATCAGATTTGTCCAATCTAAGTCAAACTTGGACTGTTTGTGGATAGTACTTTATAGCGATTTTGAACTCTTCCAATAAAAAATTACCTCCCAATACATCATCGATAGGGGGTTCACGCCCTTCCAGTGATTATGAACATTAAAAAAATAATAATTGGCCTTTAAAATAAAAGTAACATACAAATTTAATTTATTTTGGTAAAAGGCAAATGTCTTAAAGTTTTTTATCTGAAAAAGCTTGTTTTGATATGTTTTTTATGCCCTTTCCATTAAGCATATAAATTTAAAAAATATTTTAATATTTGGTCTTCAAAAATAAAAGACAAAATAAATTTGACTTTTTTGGAAAGAGGCATATTTTTCAATGTTTTCTTTGAGATTAAAAAGTCGGATTTTTATTTTTTATTTGTGAAAATAAGTTTTTTTCATAGATGAAAACCCCTTAAAAATGGAACATTTTCCAAACCATTAATCGCTTATTTTCCTCAATAACATTTTTAATTTTTAACCTCAAAGCTCTTAAAGGACAAAAATTAAGCTTTCTTTTGGGATGAAAAAATGAAATATATGCTTTTTCCAAAAACTGCCATTTTTTTACTTTTATTTTTGAAGGCCAAATATTTATTTATTTTTTTAAATTGTCATGTTTAATTGAAAGGATACGAAAAACCCTATCGAAACTGTACTGGGCGAAATTTTCTTGTCGCCATTAGAAGAGATGAAAATCACAGAAATAGACGATATCCACGAAAACCTCAAAAGTCCCCCCCCCCCACCCCCTCAGTAAATATCTATTGAAATAAAAATATTTTCCCCATAAACTTAATCCAATAGCACAATACTTTGCCCAAGTTGAACTTAGATAGGACAAATATAATTTTTTGAGTGGGTACTAGGGTGGTCCAAAAAACTTTTTTTGTCAGAGAGCAACGCCCCCCTTATTTTATGTTGCCAAAAAATGCATTTTATGTAATCCTATGAATAGGAAACATTTTAGGAAAATTGACTAAAAACAAACTTTTCACTAACTTTCCCTAAAATGAATTTTCCTTCGAAAATGTAAAATAGCCGTTTTATTACAAATTCGTACTTTAAAGAATATTTTGAATGCAGTTTTTTTTATTTGAAGAGTGAAAAGTTTCCAGCTATTTCAAATAAATTTCAAATGATTTAAACAATTATTATTTTTTCAGAAATTTTAACTTTCTCTGTCAATCATAAAAAATTAGCATTTTCCCGTAATAATGACATGGGAAGTGAATGTTTCGAATAATATTTCTATATTAAGATATTTTTCAATTATTTGAAAAATTTATATTTGTTTCATTTTTTTGGTATATAATCATATAAGTTTCCAGTTATTAAAATTGTTTTTCATACCAAAGCATAAAAGTTAGGACTTTTTAAAAAGATATTTCACACTTAATGGTCTTTAGGAATAATAGTTTTTGTTAAAGATATTATTAAATTGTTTATCATACCATTAATAATTATTCACTTCTGACTTGATGTTAAAGGTGCAAAAAGTTCCAGTTTATTTCCAATTGTCTTACAATGTGTTGGTCATTATTAACATATTGTTTCTTTCAGAAGTTATATTGCCTCAATTTTCCAAACAATGATAATTTGCTTCAGCAATTCTTTTCATTACATTATGAATGGTTACTTTTTTCTAGTGCTATGAATGAGACAGCTAATTTGTGTATTCATAATAAAAAGAAAAAATTATTTAAACATATAACTACTGTTTAAAAAATTGAGGAATAACTTCATTCTAATAAGCGACATGGTGTAAGAGATTTAAAATCTATATTTTTTCCACATTTCCAATAAAAAGTTAGAAGTGATTAATGGTAAATTGCTTAAATATTTAATAATCATTTAAACAACAAATATTAATGTTTTTATCTATTAATTGTGTAATTAGTTTAAGAAAATACTAAATCTGATGATTTGGCGGAAAACTAAAATTATAAAAAATGTAAATTGTTAAAACAATTGCAAAACGTCCTCAATACAGAGAAAATACAAATTTAAAAAATTGTTTAAACAATTTAAAATTAGTTTAAAAATTGTTGCAAACTTGTCAGTCATGAAAATGCTATTTCCCAGTTTTCAGGGTATTTTTCGGACACAATAAAAAACGGTTGGGGCGTTAAATTTAAAAGTTATGGGGTGGAAATTAATACTTGAAAATTTCTTAAGTGGTGAATGAAATTCGATTTAAGAAACACTAATAAAAATCAGTTTATTTTTTTATTTTTGCGAAAACTGAGTTTCTCCCATTTAAAATTCCAGGTTAATCTCAAAAGCCCGGGATTAGGTCTTTACATTGACTGATTAAATTAAAAATACAATTTTTTCTCCTGGATCCTAAAAAATAGGACACAGTGAAAAATAATGTTACACTGCATTTTTGGACCACCCTATTGGGCACACTTGAGAAACAATGACCCATAAATAACTTACTTTTCTGATCCATGATCAACGTAATAGGTGTAATAATGTGGAAAAAATTGATAGAAGTTGTGATAGTAGTTGGTTCGACCAAAGTACCGCGAGAAGTAAGGAGGATCACGATAAAAGTATGGGAGTGAAAAATCATCGTGATCAAAATGAAAGTCGTGAGTGGGAAAATGATGGTACCAGATTGATGTACTTGTCTGGTGAAATTTCGACTCAAAAGGCTCCTCGCGGTACCACAACCTTCATCTGGGAAAGGTCACTGGTCGATAACCATCAGACAGAGATGGTGGTCGAGCAGAAACAGTCATTGCATGAGAGGTAACGTCACACTTGGTGCCACGAACCAATTCGTCAACATAGGCCGCTTGAATTCGAAAATTGGTTTCATTTGGATGCAAAGAACCACTCACGTATCTTTGAAAAGATGATGTCAACACCCACAGTTCCTGACGACCTGATTTGGCTGTTATCACCTGAAAACAAAATTTAATTAGTTATTTTATATAGGAAGATTTTATATTTTTTACTCAATATATCAACAATGCGCTGGAAAGTCCTGAAAGAGTATGGAATTAATAGATGGATCCTGGAAAAAAAAACAATATATTGAGTTAGCAGAGCGAGCGTGAGAGTAAATGGTTAACTGAGTGACTGCTGGTTACATATTAGACAAGGTGTTAGACAAGGATGCTATATATCCTCTGGGCTGTTTATTATATTCATGAATATGTGTGGCCTTGTGTGAATATGTATGTGGCCCTCTTCGCCTAAGAAGGTACAGATCTCGGGACCCTGAAGGTATGTGGGTTAGCGTTTGCAGATCATAAGGTTGTTGTATCAGAGTCAAACAAAGGGTTGCAGAGAATGTTAAGCAGATTGCATACTATCGTGAAGAACATGAGCTTTAAAATTAACTTCAGTAAAACAAAAATGATGGTGTTTAAAGAAAAGGGCGAGAAATCAGTATGCAACATTGCCCTAAACAACGAGAGGATAGAACGAGTTGATCTTGCTGTGATCTTGGTATTTTATTTACTAATGACGGAGCAATTGACGGAAAGATAGGCAGATGTGTAAACGAGGGTCGGAAGGTTATCCGTAGTGTAGGAGCCATTGCCAGAAATAAAAATATAACAATGAAAGCTAAAATTTCGACTTTTTTTCCACTTCGACAAGAGATACGATTTTCTTAGATGGCTTCAAAGAAGAACCAATGACGAAGCAAGTATACATAAGTCAATTAAATTATAGTGTACCCAAAGGCAGTTTAAAAAAAGAATGATGGGAATGTGTGAATGAGGCCCTGAATCGAAAAGCTATAAAAGCCACAGAAACGCAAGAGCTTGGATGAGAACATGGATGGACGTAAAGGAAGCTAAAGTGGTATGCCAGAACAGAAAAGTGTGTCGACAAATAGTTCATAAGAAATGGTTGGATACTAATGAGCCCGAGTGGAGAGGTTTACTTCATGATTCTGTCAAGTTCTTCGCCCGGGTTGCTTACTAGAGAAATTGATCCGCGGCATGGGTCGGGGCAGTCTTGATGAACTTGGGTATTATTTAAATACACAACACGCGAACATCTTGTACACTTCCATCTGTTACTTTATTTATATGAACTCTATTGTCCCCGGCTGGAACCGAGTGAGTCACGCTTTCCCGAAAGGGATCAGGCGCAATAGTATAATAAAAATAATATATAATAATCTTTATTTATTTAAGTCTTGTGAGTTAAGGCAAATCGGTAAGATATGTTTCGTCTTATTCCCATTGAAAAGCAACAAGTTTGAGCACTTTTTACTGTTAATAATATATTAGAAACAAGTGAATGTCTAAGTTACAGATACTCCGACGCTTGAAACAGAAAGTGTTGTTAATTTGTCTTTAAACAAATTTTGTTTGTTCTATCTTTTTTTATATTTTTCTATTGAATTATTTTAGTTCACTTTTTTGCTAAATATGCATGTTTTTGGATTACAAGCTCAACTGTTTTGCAGGAACTTTGTGTTTTTGGCTCAATATTCCATGTATTTTCTTAAAAATTTTGTCTTTCTTGGTAAAAAATTCGTTTTTTAGGGGGGGGGGGGATCCAACTATTTGGTTGAAAACCCCATTTCTTGGGTTGTAGATTCATCATTTTAGTCAAAACTCATAAGGCACTTGACTTACTTAGTCCGTGGCTGATGATGAAAATCCGGTCTCACCCAAGAACAAGTTTTTTAAAAAATTAATTATTTTCACTGTGAACTAGATTTCAAAAGATTTTAGGGTGTGTTCAGATTCCTAAAATACCGAACAGAATCTAAAGAATGTTAAAGATTTTCACTTTCTAATTTCTCACGCCGAAGTCCCTCGACTGATCAAAAGCAAATTGTACGACGTTTTCCCTTTAATCCAGGATACACAGCTCGAGGCACGTTTTTCTGAAAAGAGTAAATTGGCCCTCATAATTTTCTTAACATTCCAAAGCGCATGACTCAAGTCTGGATCTAACGGGAAATAGTCATTTGGCGGATACCCTTGCCTAGCCAAAATGCGATGTTGCCAAAAATTTGATAATTTTACGTTTTCCAGCAAATCACCTTTCTTGGCAACGTCGGAAAAGGCCGAAATGCACGGATCGAAACTGGCACCCTGGGGACTCGGCACCAGTCGCGCAGAGGTGCAAGACGGTACACATTAAGCAATTCGGCTTTGCCACCTTGAATATTTCTGTAATTATATCGCGATTATTAAATTCATATTTTGTTGTCACATATCTGTATGCTATTCAAATGTTTTTAAATAAACTAAGATTTAATAATGAACAATTATATTTTGATACTATCCCAATGCACTTCCACACATGCACGCATTAGTTCTTTTTTGATGTGTGCAAACAGGGTGTTAAAAAATTTCCAGTAATTTCAGGATTGTTGCTGGTAAGAGAATTCCTGAAAACCGGAGAATTTAAAACTGTTCAGGAAAAGTCTAGAAACGTCAGGATAAACCCGGCAGAGTTAGGGAATTTTCGACAAACTGAAGTTAAAATTAATTTTATTGCTCTGTTGAAAATTTCACAGTTTTGTTGAAAAGTCATTCTATTTGGTTACAAATTCAACTGTTTCTTCGGAAATTTGTCTTTTTACGTTGAAAATTCATATATTTTGGTAGAAATTGGTTAAGGATTAAACTATTTTGTTAAAAATTCGTCTTTTAAAATAAAAATTAATCTTTCAAATAAAAATTAATTAATTTGCTTGTGACTTATATTTCTTGATTGCAAATTAATTTTGCTAACTGATAATTTATCTTTTTTTATAGAAATTTAATCTTGTAGGTTGCAAATTCATTTGTTTGGTTGATTTTTCAAACATTTTTTTCTGAAAATTTAATAGAATATATTTATGATTAAAAATCTAGGCTTTTTAGTGGAAAATTCATGTCTTTTGTTAAAAATTTGCCTTTTTCGGAGGACAATTCAAATATTGGGTTAAAAATTCAAACTTTTTGGTTAAAATCCATTTTTGAAGATTCATTATTTTAGTTAAAAATTAATTACTTAGGTTAAAAATTTAACTACTTGGTCAAGAACTCATTCCCTTTTCGTTGAAAACTCATTTTTTCGTTACAAACTCAACTGTTTTTCAGGAAATTTGTCTTTAGGGCTTATAAATTAACATTTTAAATAAGATTTTTTACTCGTTGAGTGATAAGACTTTTTTGTTGGAAAATTCATCTCTTTTGATGCAAATTTCTGCTTAAAGGTTTGAAAATTAGTCTGCTTTAGTTAAAGATTCAACTAACTTGCTGAAATTTGTATTTTTTGTTTTAGTTCAAATATTTTCTATTCAGCATAACAACATTTGTTAGTGGAAATATCAACTATTAAACTTTTCATTGAGAATTCATTTTTTTATTGAAGTTTCATCACTTTGGCTGAAAATTTAACTACTTTGCTGAAAAATATTTTTTTCCTGGATGAAAATTCACTCTTTTAACTGAAAATTTAATTCTCTTATGTTTGGTAGAAAATTTATCTTTTTTTATTATCCCGTGGAATTCAAACCACTTTAAGGAATTTTAAAATGTTTGAAAAAATGTAAGGGATCCATTGATAAATTTATGTTTCGAGATAGGAGACGTCCCAGACGACTGGCAAAAAGCGATTATCGTACCAATATCAAAGATACTAGGTCCTAGTAGATACAGCATGAGATTAGTTGCACCACAAACCGGTAGTTAGCGCGGCAGGCAAGTTTGTGGTCCTGCATATATATATATTGCTTTTTGTTCGGCCACATACTTGTAGAGGCGCGACATGTACTGATTGGTTACGCCACATGTTTATAGAGGCGCGACAGGCAGCTATATATTCGGTCGCGCCAAATTATAGTGCATTTGAAATCCAAAATTGTAATAATCTGATTTTACTTTATAAGGGAACGGAAAAATAATTTTCATTGAGTTAAATAAATAAAAATTCTGAAAAGAAATTTCCTTATCAAAACATATAAAAATTTTTTTTTCCTAAATTTCCTTATAGACCTAGACAAATGTCTTCTGAAATGTTGGATTTTTTAAATATTAGTGAATTAAGTGGTATATGAGTTTTTTAACAGCTATAAAAG
Organism: Belonocnema kinseyi; assembly: GCF_010883055.1. Lineage (NCBI taxonomy): Eukaryota > Metazoa > Arthropoda > Insecta > Hymenoptera > Cynipidae > Belonocnema > Belonocnema kinseyi. The sequence continues at coordinate 85,728,170 of NC_046663.1, forward strand.
GTAAAAAGCATTTTCGAAAGTCAAAGGAAATTACGGCTTACTTCTACAGTTTAGCTAAGGCCATTTTATAAATATGAACCATTTTTTCAAATTGAAATAAGAAGTAACTCAATCTTACAAAATGTCATTTTCCCTGCTCCAGAAATCTAACTTTAAGAAAAAATGTAAGTTTGCTTAATTTTTTTTTATTATCATTTAATACTAAAACTTGAGATAAAAATTGCCATAATTTTCGTCTTTTTGTTGTTTTAATATATGAGCTAATTACATTTTTTAAACCGCAACCATGAAAAATAATATAAACCAATGCTATAAATTCACAGAACTATTATGTACTTCAATAGTCTATATTTTTTAAAGAATTTGAGGCTCTTTTCATTTTATTTTATTTTTAATAAATATATAAGTTTCCTTAGTTTTTTATTTAGTTTCCTTTAATTGCTTCCTTTATTTCTTTATTTTGTATTTATTGAGAAAAATAACTTGAACCGGACATGTATAGAAAACTATTCTTTCCAGCTGGTCGATTAAGCTTTTGTTTGCATTTACTTGTTGAACTGTTTGCATACTTAATTCCATTAAAAATGTTTCATTTTGCTAAAATAATTATTTTGAATTCTTTCCTTTAATAAAAAACTTGCTCTTTTAAATTTGTTCGTAAATAAATTTATTTTCTAATAATTTAAATATTTGATTAACTTTCAGTTTCTTTTATAAAATTTTAAAGGCTTATGCATCATAAATTAATTAACTCATTAACAAAAAAGGTTTTTTAAAGAAAAATAACAACAATCATGCAAAAAACCCACTTTTTTATTTGAAAAAGATATTCAAAATGTTTGTTTCTTGCATAATTAAAAATAAATTAGGAAAGAATTTCATTTTTGAATGAAATTATGAATCGAACCAAAAACTCCATGATCTGGCACTTTTTTGTCAGACTTATTTTTTCAAAAATTGTATACTCCATTTCACAGATCTTGATGGAAAAACGAAGTTTAATTCCGTTCTATTGTATTATTCACAACTTTCTTCTAACTGCAATTCATAACACAGTAGACAATTAGACATAATGTAAAAATTACAATGAACATGACAAGTCGAAACTGTCATCTAGGTACTTGAAGTTAAAGTGAATATTTATTTCTGACAATATTAAAACTTCCATTTTAATATTGAGTTTATTAAATTTAAAAGGAAGATATGTTAAAATTATTTACGCCTAGCGTTATAATGCTTAAAGCTTCTTGTTCTTCAAAAATCAATATAATCCAATCAAGATTTTTTTCTTACTTCTTAAATCTTGTAAACAAGAACAAATGTTTGCATGTAATAAATAAGTGACAAAATCTTATTATCAAATAATTTTTTTAATGTGATAAGCCGTGATTATTTCTGCCGTCTTGGAGAAAAAAGTTACTCTCTAAAGTTTGACGTAAGGGTCATTTTCGCGTTGCAGCGTATACGTAAAGAAGACTCACGTCAAAACGAAGATAGTGAGTTTCTTCACGCAAACAGCAGATTTGGCTTAACCCATTTTTCTCTCTCGACGGATTGTTCACCTTGGCGCGCGGGGTATTTCCTAAATTAATTTTTTTACGTAATAAAAGTCGTGTCTGCTAAAATGTAATATTTGTTTCTCGATGACTGAAATTAAACAAAAAGGTTTGAAAGTGTAAAATTAAAAATGTAAAGCATTGAACAAATTCTGAATTTAAGAATCAAATCCTAAACAATTAAAAATTTTAACATTGAAATTTAATTTGGTTTTGAATATAAGGGTTTAATATCGTAAAATTGACAACTGTAGCCTTCTAACTTGATTTTTAATCAATCAATTTGAATCAATCATAATCAATAATCAATTTGAATGTTTTAAATTGAAAATACATTAAAACCTTTCAATTTAAAATTCCTCTCCTTATAAAAAGTTTTCGATTTCAAAGGCTTTACATTAATTCCAATTTTTCACGAGGTTTGACATCGAATAATCTGCTTATTGCAGCTTTAAATTATTTATATCCTAAAGCTGAAAAAATGTATTGCTGAATCATAAGTGATTTCATTTACAACGTTTAAAATTAAATAATTTGAATACTGAAATTTTGAGTTTTAAATTTATAATCTAGTTTCTTTTAATAATTATTATTTTATTCTTACGCTTCTAAAGGAAAATACTTACACTGTAATTTTAATTGTTTTCATTTGAAGTTTCTCTCATTTAAAACCTTTTAATTTCAAAGGCTTTGAATTTATAATCTAATTTTCGAAACTGAATAATTTTGAACGGAATAATTATGTAATTGATAACATACTTGTAATTTGAAATAAAATTGTGAAATAGTAAAGTATTTCCATGCAAAATAGTTATGCTGAAGTTTAAACGCTTCCTTTTATATTTTGACATTGTCGACTTCTGAAAAGTTCCAAACCAAAAACTTTAGAACTATGAGTCCTAATTACTTTCCTGAGTTTTTCTGTTGAATTTAACTAATTATTATAAAAATAAGGGAATTTTTTTTTAATTTCTCCAGCTTATTTGAATGTTCTCCATTGTTGAAGCCAAGAAACAACCCACATATATCTGTATTCAATTCAATCAAATTTAAAATTTAACGACAGTTTCATTTTTATTGAAATGAATTGTACTTAAATTTAACACCATTTAACACCATTCAACATCTACAATTTTAACTGAAATTTACTTAAATTCAACTAAATCTTTAAAATTAGTTTTACAAAATAATTATTAAATTTGCACTACAATAAATCTTAAAGTACGAATAGAATTGTTTTAAAACTTATTTACTTAGTATCTAGAAAATTTATCTTTGAAAAAAAACCAGACGAGAAATTAATTTAACTAAACTTTATTTAATTCTTAAATTCACCTAAATTTCATTTAAATGTTGAATTTAGCTAAATTTTATTTAAATTTTAAATTCAACTAAATTTTATTTAATTTGGAATTTAAATAAATTTTATTTAATTTTTTAATTTATATTAATTTCATTTAACTTTTAAGTTTAGTTTTTAAAAATAATTTTAGAAATTTAACTAAAATTCTAAAGTACGAACAGAATTTTTTTAGATTTATTTATTGTTTCGAAAATTTAAAATAATAATAAATAGAATATTTTTAGGCTCTCTTTAATTTGAATGTAATTAGGTAAATCAGTGTTCATAAAATTTTTAGCGTACAGGCCGTACAGAGCCAGCCAACGGACTCAACTATAGCAAAGATTGCTATAGTGATGGCGAAGGCGAACGCGAGAACGAGAAACAGAAAATCTCGTTCGGTTTGGAAGTCAACAACTTACGGTGTGCGCCCCGGCCCCACCTCGC
>NC_046663.1:85731614-85754666 GCF_010883055.1 Belonocnema kinseyi
CCCACCACTGAGCCATGCCGTATCTAGGACCTAATATCTTTGCCAATATACAAAAGAAAGGGAGATAAAAGCGACTACAATAATTACAGAGGGATTAGCTTATTAAGTACCGAAAGTAAAATATACTCAAAAATGCTTATTCGTAGGGTAATAAAAATAACAGAAGCAAAGATTTGGAAAAACAAAAGTGGGTTTATGTCAGAAAGATCATATACGGATAAAATATTTAGCTTAATGCAAATCACAGAAGAAAGTTTGAGAGTAAAAAAGTTTTGTTTGCATTTGTTGACCTAGAAAAAGCTTTTGACAAGGTAGATAGAAGTAAACTTTGGGAAGTGCTGAAAGAGTATGGAGTCAATGGATGGCTCCTACAAGCTATAAAAACATGATATATTGGTAGCAAAGCGAGTGTAAGGGTAAATAGGAATTTGAGTGACTGTTTCCATATTATTTAAGGAGTTAGACAAGGATGCATTATGTCTTCATGGTTATTTATATTATTCATGGACAAGTGTTTAAGAATGGCTCTTTTCGGCGAAGAAGATAGGATCTCGAAACAGAAAGAGTACGTGGGTTAGCGTTCGCAGATGATAAGGTTGTTATACTGAGTCAATCGAAAACTTGCAAAGAATGTTGAATAAACTGAATGCAAGCATGAAGAGCAGGTGTCTCGAAATTAACGCAAATAAAACAAAAACTATGGTGTTAGAAGGAAAGAGTGAGAAAACACTATGCAATATTGTATTAAATGAAGAGAAAATTGAACAAGTTGATAAGTTCGTATACCTTGGTAGCTTATTTATTAGGGACGGGAAGATATATGAGGAATTAGAAGTAAGTATATATCAAATAAAGCTTAAATGGCAATACATAATTCTATATTTGTACCGATATAAGATAAGAGTAAAATTAACGCAATTGACATGAGATTCATGCGCATAATATGCGGAAAAACTCTGATGGATAAAGTGAGTAACGAGATAATTCTCAAAGAATGTGGTGCAGAAGAGATGCTAATAGACACATGGGAAATAAATCGGTAAAGATGGTTCGGACATGTTGAGAGAATGCCAAATGAACGACTAACGAAACAAGTGTATCAAGGTAAAGTAAATGGCAGCGTGCCCAGAGGTAGACCGCGGAAAAAATGGTTAGAATGTGTGAATGAGAGCCTAGTTAGAAGATACATAAGAAGTCACAGAAACACGAGAGCCTTCATGAAAAAATGCATGGACATAAAAGAAGCTAGAGAAGTATGGTAGGGTAGAAAATTATGGCGGTAAAGAGTTAATAAAAAGAGTGTCAGTAGAGTGAATGACGCCTGAAAGAAAAGACTTCGGACACTAATGGACTCAAGTGGGCAACCTCACATGACGACTTTGTGTGGATCTTCACTTGGGGTGATTGCTAGATAGATTGATCAGAAACCTGGGTCGGAGCAGTGTTGCAGAACGAACGTGTTATTTAAATCGTTATATAAAATCGTGGGCGCTCGTAATTGTATACCTACAACATCATCGCAGGAGGTTTCAACCATCGTATTAAATTATTTGAATTAACTTATAACATTCTAATCTCATCAGTCACTTGACTTAGTCCGTGGCTATGATGTATAACCGGATTTACCCGAGTAAAAGTTTAATAAAAACACTGAATAATAACAATAAAATTTTCAAAGTTTTCATGGGATTCCAGAGGATTTCAAATATTTCCAGAAATTCTACGAGATTTTATAGAAAGTAATTTCAACAGCCAAAATAGATTTATATGAACATATTTTTTGTGACAGTTAGAAAGAGGAAATTTACCTCTGCTATGCTTTGTGCTTCTCCCTCCCCAAATAAGTGTTTGCAATATTTTCCGGACCCTCCTCCTTTAAACCATTACGTAATTATTGAACTCTCTTACTTGAGTTTTAAGTGGTGAAACCAATAGAATTTAATAGAATTCAAAGAGATTTTAGTTTCTTGTCAATCAATTTAAGGATGCAAATTACTAATTGTAGAATTACTTTAAATGTAATGGAATTTAATAAAATTCAAGGTAATTTAACGGCAATTTACTATAATTTAAATGGCAACTTTCTATAGCACTATTTTAGGTGAATATTACTAGAAATGTCAATACGTTGCTTAGACAATCATTTCTGTCAAATATAATTGATTATTGCCTCGCTCTAACTGAAAATTTAAAAATAAGTTGTAAATTCGGAGAAAACGTGACTTACTAACTCTATTATAGGAGAAAATGGCTAAAAAACAATAAATTGTTTTAAAATTTATAGATACATCAAATTTTCAATAGAAAGTTGTATTTTATGCATGAGAAACAAATTATTTAAAAAATAGCACGCAAATCATTATTAGCGCCAAAAACTCGCAAAATCCAATTTTCCACTCATGAGGCTTTATGGGACCCTAATAGAAGAAACTTATGGGGGCGATATTAAAAAATATATATAGCTACTTTTGAAGAAAAATGTTGTGTTTCGAGTTAATTCACCAAATATTGATCATTCTGAGTGAAATTTAAAAAAATGTTTTTTTATGGGAAATGTGAGACAAAAGTGAAACGTTTATTTTTGGAACGTTAAATGTCTAAGAAAATTGAACTTTTCTATGGAAAATCAGTTTAAGTTCAATTAGTTAGTAAACGAGCTGAAGACGAGTCAAGACGACCCAAACGACCCAAACAAGAGCTAAAACTGCTAATTTTCAGCATTTGTTGCACACGAGGTTTTTTGTAACAAATTCAGGGAATTTTCGATTTGAGACAGAAGGTAATGTATTGATAATTTATGTTAACATATTAGTTCGAGTTTATTGAATCACTATTCACTACTCACAATATGTCTACCAAGCGTCAAATAATAATGGAGTGAGATTATGTTTCCGGTAGCCATAGAAAGTAATTCTGATTTGAAGTACGCAAGCACAACAACTTTTTACCACGGTTTTGAAATCGATCATTTCCCGCACGCTGTACATGCCTCGAAATGCGAAAATTCCGTGCATGCGTTACACAAAATTATTTTATACGAACCTTAACACCGGATGGAAACTGTAAAGTGTCTCCATCGACAGCCACTGTTTCCATATTGAGGCCACCAAATTCTAAATAATCTTTACTGTTCCAGCATCCAATCGCCAAATCTGACATCAATCCATAAAATAGTACCCCATTTCTATCCATTGCTTGCGCAGCTGATTGAGAACTTCTTTCCATTTGAAAAGATTTGAATGCTCTTGGTGCTGCTTCCGGGCTATTATGAAATAAGCTGTAGTTTCTGCAAATAAAAAAATTATATTCAAAAATATATATTAGGTCTACAAATTAATTTGGTGTTCTAAAGGGCAAACCTCTAATTTTCAAACACAATCTAAAAAGTAGTAGTAGTAGTATTAAAAAATGAAAAATCACCACTGTGAAATCTCTGGAACCACTTTACGTAGAACAGAAAAGTTTGAAAAAAGAATACAAAGTATAGGACAAAATAGTTGGAAAACAGGAAAAAGTAGGGCATAGCAGAATACAAAGGATTGAATAAAGAATATATTTTTCAAACGTATTTTTGAAATTAACTGTTTTACAAATTGATGTAAAATCCTGTTAAACAAAAAAAAAATAAAATAAAATAAAATTTTCGGACAAAAATAAAAAAGAGGAAAGAAAATTTTAATATTTTTGTCTGAAAATTTTATTTTATTTGTTTTTTTTTTCAGATTACAATAGGGTTTTTGGTTTTCGTTTATTCGTTGTGGTCCAAATTTGATCGTTGGATTCTTGTTTTGTTTAACAGGATTTTGCATCAATTTGAATATTGGACGTTAAATGGGATTTTTAATTTGGATTTTGGTCTAATTTAAATTTCGTAAATTTTAACTGTTTTACTATCTTTTTATTTTTAAATCCTGATGTATTCTAGACAATATCACAAATACACACATACATATTTTTGGCATAGTAGGAATTTTAAATAGTACTTTATCTTGTAAATTGATGAAGAAATAGTTAGATGGTATTGAATGATTACATTTTGTAAAAAAAGTCCTGTAGGACAATTCACACGAGCCCTAAAATGAGGACATGTCCGGGAAAATCCGGACGGATGGTCACCCTAATCAAGGTATAAAGGAACTGAATTTATTGGTTCACCTAGTATTATACAGTTTAATATTATATTTCTGTTTAATATTATTATTATTATTATGTTATGTAACTAAAAATATTTTGTTTGCGTCATTTAAATTGTGCGATTCACATGTTTCCTTATAGACGCTTTCCGCAGGTCAGAGATATCAATCTTGGCAGCTATGCCTGATCGACTTTAATGAAACTTAGTGGAAGTTGTAGTAATTTATGGGTTATTTTTTTTGGTCAAAGGATTTTCAAACATTTTGAAAGTTCCAGGAGCTACACTATTTTCAAATTTAAGGTCGACTTATTTTTAAATTTAATATTTCCGACACTTTTTTAGGATTATAATGAAATTTATATTCATATTGTAAAACAAGATGGTGTTTTATATAATGAAAAAGGAAGAAAAAGGAATATTAATGCACACGAAAATAAAAAATAGCGAATTCCGTCAAAAATCGAATCAAATTTTTATTTAGAGTTTTTTGTGTTCAAATTTCAAACCAAAATTTTCTTTATTATTTTATATAAAGTAGAATCTTGATTTGAAAAATGCCTATAAGTTTCATTAGCAATCGAGAAAAGTGTCTGAAATATTATAATTTTAAAAAAAGTCGACCTCAAATTTCAAAATATTCTATCGGTCAGAAATTTCAAAATTGTTGAAAATACATTGGCCAACAAATATTACCCATACATTACTTCAACGATATCAATTTTAATTCAAATCGATGAGATGGCTGCCAGTATTAACATTTCTGACCTGGAAAACTTCTAATAACAATAATAACAATACGTATTAACTATAATGAATTTAAGGAAACATGAATTGTAAATTACTGAATTTATCAACTGAAAAGTAGGTCAATTTTTTAAAGAAAGCATGTGATCAGTAATTATGCGTATATGATAATAATATTAACAAGCTCATTACACCATGATTCATCAGGACTAAAAAAACAGATCTCGAATTTACATGAATTGATATTAATGATATTTACGTGGCTCAAATGAATTTATAAAAAGAAACTAAAAACTGTATGTAAATTAATTCCTGTAATACGCAATAGAACTAAAACCTTGTCACTCTAGTTTTTAGCGATGCTTTCTAAAGTTTATCGGAATTTTACATCATACCTATTGTTTTTACTATATTTTGTTCTAGTTTTATATTAAAGAAGTCTGTTTTCCTGTTAAAAATACTTTCTGTATCATCCGTTTCTTAGATTTCAAATTCAAGGCTTTGAATTAAATCAAAAACTTTTATGTTCAACAAATTTAAAAGGCAATATATTTTTTTAATTTTAAATAAAATACCATTTTTTATGATTGAAAATTTATTTTCAAACATAGGTAATGTCTTCTTTATCTTCTGATGATGAACAAATAGTGTTGCAAAAAATAGGAAACAAAAATCCATTTCTTAATGTAGTAATTTTTTTAATGTGTTTTCTTTTCTTTTTCTCAACCAATATTAAAAACAATTTTTAAAATTAAATTATTCAAAAAATAAACCATTTTTACCTAATAATGGAAGTATGGACCCAGGATTCGACTCTGCTAGCTAGAGAATGAAAGTAGAGAATCCTGTCACCGTCAGCCCTTATAGGACCCAGTGCAAGTCCCAAAATTCCATCCATGAGATCAAATGTCTCATTTTGAATATTAAATGTGCCATGATGAGGATATGGGTAAAATAATTTGTTGACAATTTTCCATGATCTACAATGGCGTTGATCGTAAACGAGAAGAGAAAATGACGTTACGTCAGCAACATATACAAAAGTGTCTCGGCATTTTCCATCTATGTATCGAACATCAATGACAGGTGTCACGAATAGAGAATCTTCTTTGTATTGGTTTTTTGGAAATTTATATCTGTTCAAAAGTTTATTTGTGTCAAGAGAAAAAGCTAAAAGCTGGGGCGGGCAAATTCTATGCTCTCCCAATACTCCTGTGTCGAGGACCCATATTCTTCTGCAATTATCAATCTGAAAAATTTAATCTTTTTTTACGAATTTATTAAAATACATATTTTATTTATGAGTTATCTTCCTTCGTTATTTCAATTCTTTTGAAAAAATGCACTCAACTTTCTCATTAATTCTCCAGGCACGATCAAAATTAAATTAAAATAATATGTTATGTGACCGATATTACCAATTTTAAGGGATGGGGGGGGGGGCAGAAAGTACAGCTAGTAACAGGGGGAGGACGGGGGTGTCTTTGGATGTAAGGTTCAAGAAATTTCTGCTTTTTCTAATTTTTTATTGCTTAAATGCGAACTGATATGATAGAATCCAATAAGAAAATTCAACTATTTTTTATTAAAAGGTAATTTTTTTGGTTACACCTTGTGTTGCCACCCGGGTACGCATCGGAATACGTTTTATTAAATAACTTTTTTTCTAATAAAGATAGGCAGAATGCTTCTCGAATCAGCATGATTTAACTGATTCTCTATCGAAATTTACATTGCAGATATTTTTAGAAATTTTTTAGCTTGAAATATCTTGCAATTAAAAAAAAAAAGCACGGTGGAGCCACCCGGGTACCCCGACAGAAAAAGCATGATTTTCATACAGTATATCATAGAAATAAAGTTTGATATGATAGTATATGAAGTCAATATGGATAATTTTATATATAATAACAAAATATATACATTTTTAATTGAACTTTCTTCAATTTTTGGACGTAATACCGAGCCTCCTCGGAAACAAGAAATTTACGATGTAGCTGCGCACGTTTTATATCTGTTTCAGTACTACCAAGGTCACTGCACATTATTAAATTATTATATTCAAGTAGGAATGCCTTCCTAGAATATGATTAATTAAATATTGATTGAATACACATAGTTACTTCAAGTTACAATGGACTTTTAACAACAATTTCGTTGGCGGGGTACCCAGGTACCTGGGTGGCAGACGCTGTGAGTTTTTTTGAATGACAACACAAGGGTTAAAAAGTCTATTACATTTTTAATTTGATATTCATTTCGTTTAGTTAAAACTTCTACTATTTTGTCAAAATTCGATTATTCTGTTGAAAATGCAACTATTTTTTCCAAAAAGTAATCTCTTTTCGTCAAAAATTCAACTACTTGGTCGAAAGTTGAACTACGAGTTAAAAATTAAAATAGTTCACCAAAAATTGATCTTTCTCAGTTGAAAGTTGAACTATTTCGTTGAAAATGTACTTGTTTGGCAGTTAAAAAGAATGATCTCTTATGTTTAAATACTTTCTTGAAAATTTCGTCTTTTGTTATTGTTGAGAATGAAGTGTTTTAACTGAAAACGTAAATAACCCATTTTAGGTAGAAAATTTGTATATTACTTTTTTATATTAATTAATTATTAATCAAATATGTGATTGAAAGATCGTTTTTCGGTTGTAGAGAATCAATTTTTCCAACTGAATATATAACTGTTTTGTTTGTTGTTGGTAATTGATGTTTTTAATTAAAAATTGTTCTTTTTAGGTTCAACTATCTGGTTGAAAATTCATTTAATTTATTTGAAAAAGCATCTTTTTGGTAGAAAATCAATCCTAATGCGTGATTTCTGAATCAACTAGTTGATATACAGATGAACCACTTTGTGAAAAAATGAAGTTTTTCAGGTGAAGATTTATGATCTTAGTCTTAAAAAATCAACTTTTCATTATAAAACAAATTTTTTTGTTGATAATTTGTCTTTTTTCGTAGAAAAGTCGTCTTTTTGGCTTGATAATTGAATAACTTAGAAACAAGTTCCAACTGGTAGGTTCAAAATAAACGTTTTTCTTCACAAGTCAAATTTTACTATGAAAAATGCAACTGTAGAAAATTCATGTATGTTGTGAAAAATTCATCTTTATGGTTAAAGATTGAATTGTTTTGTTAAAAATTCTTCTTTTTTTGGAATTCAAATGGTTGAGGTTCAGTTTTGTTTTAGCTGAAAATTAAAATTTTAACCGAAAATTTAAAGATTTAATTTTTTGTTACAAATTTATATTTTTTAGTTGAAAATTCAACAATTTGGTTGTAATTCGTCATTTACAAAATTTATCTTTGTATATTACAATTTCTGCTATTTGGTTAAAAATTAAATTATTTTGTTGAAAATTAAACTATTTGATTAAATTCACACTCTACTATATTTTTTTTAAAAATTCCTTATCGTGGATTGAAGATTTGGATGATAATTCAACTTTTTTTTTTTAATTTAAATATTTTTCGTTTGAAAATGTACTTTTTTTTTAGTAATCCAACTGCCTTCCAAAAAAATCGTCTTTTTGGCTTGAAAATTCAACTATCTTGTTAAATGTTTATTTATTTTGTTTTAAACTCGTCAGTTTTGATTCAAAGTTCAACTGCTTGAATGTTAATGCAACTTTTTGGTTAAAAATTAATTTTAGTTGTTGATCATTCGTCTTTTTGGGTTGAAATTTTATCTCTTTCTGTACAAACAATTTAATGTTTGGAGCTTCTTCGTGATGAAAATGTGAATGAAACTATACTGTAAGCAATATAAAAAATAGAAATAAATATCATTTCCTATTTTAAAGAATTAAAATGATTGATTTATTCATTATAAACATAAATTTAGAATTCATGTGATATATAACTATAAACAATGTTCAGTTGATTTGAACATTTTAAATAGTTTAGAAACAAAAAAAGTTAAATCGTTCAAAATAAGAAACAAATAGATACTTAAACAGGTCCTAACTTTTTGAAAAATTTGGAAAAAATTACGAAATTATCGCTTTGTTGTAGAAAGATGTAGCGGAGGAAAAAAAATGGTAATTTTGAATTATTTAAACAATGAAAATTTGTGTAGAATACTAAAGGGAACATTGATAAGCAAAAAAGTACATGAGAAAATCCGAATTTATTAAAAACTTTCTGAAGATTTATGTATATAGTGAAAATAAAATGCAGAAACCTGTACTCTGTAGACACTCGTAATTGCGTCGCAATTTCCTAAAGTGTTCCATGCCCAATCTGGATAAGGTGCTACTACAGGATTATTTTCCTCTGATACAGCATCTGTGACGTATCCCAGTGTCATCGGGACACCGTCCTGGAATCTGGGAATCGCGACGAAGACAACTGGGCCGAAGTCACCTTAAATTAAACGAATTATTGAGATTCATTATACAGAAAAGCAAGTAGTTATGGGGAAAATATTTCATAACTTACGTACATCATATGCATGTGTTAGAAAAATCTTTAATAAAAAATAGGGACTTTAATCACACTGATTCTATTAATTAGTGTGTGATTACAAATTTATTAGCAGAAAAGAATAATAAAAGGCAACTTTTTAATTAGTTGCAGTTTTTCAAGTGGAAAGAACTGTTTGAACTATTCTTTATATGACAGAAGGACATTGGCTTTGTGTAAAATATAATTCATTGAAAAAGTCATTGTGGGATATAAAGCACAACGAATTGTTAGTCATTAATACTGATTGTTGGAGCAGTTGATATAGTTTAATAACTGCAATTTATAAATTCATAAAAAATAAACAGTTATTTTAACACTTAATTGAAAATTGGGACAATTGAATCTTATCATTTAAAATAATCAAAAATGATTGTTTTTAATTCATAAGGTTTTAGAAGAAGCTTTTAAAGTAAAGTTGTTGAAAGTAATTACTGAAGAACAGTTGTTTTTATTGCGTTGAGATTTTTTTTATCTTTTAACAGTATCCTTTTGAAAATTTTCGCAGGAAAATTCAGGACTGCTCATTTGTGAAAAATGTCATTGTTCTCAAAAATCATTTCTCCCAAAAAGTACAAAAAGTTACTAGGTTGGCAATGAAGCAGGGGCGTATCTAGAAGGGGGGATTGGGCAACTCCCCTGAGATTTAAGACAACAAATTAAAATTTTGAAAATTTGTATATCAGGTACATAAGACCTTATTATTAGATTTTTTCTGAAATTTTAAATCAAGTTTCTTATTACGCATTACATTATTATTCTTTGCTAGGGTCTATAAGTTTTCACCCCTCCCAAGAAAATATTTGTATTTTAAATCAGAAATAGTTTAATTGAATCAAAAAGAGGAAATTTCAACAAAATACTTGAATACACAAAAAAGAAAGGTTTTTCAGTCAATACAAGAAATCATCGAAAACGTAAAACTTTTCAGTAAAAGTAGATGATTTTTCAACAGAGAAGATTTATTTATTATTAGAAAAGACGAATTCTGAAGAAAATACACAAATTTTTTAACAAAAAGTAGGATTTGAAAGCTAATAAAACGAGCTTTCTACAAAAAAATTGGATTTTCAATCAAATAACCACATTTTAAACCAAAAGCTAAATTTTCAAACTAGAAGAATAATAAAAAAATAAAAAAGAATAATAAAAAAAGACGGATTCTCAATAAATTACATACATTTTCAAACGAATAGTTAATTTTTTAACTAAAAAGATTAACTTCTAACCAAAAATTGAACAGTTAAATTTTCAATAAAAAAATTATTTTTGATAAAACAAAAGAATTATGTACAAAACAGTTAAATTCTCTACAACATAGCTGAATTTCTAAGAAAATATGATATTTCAATACAAAAAGTTTCTTTTTCAACTTGATAGTTAAATTTTGCAGTTAAACAAATGAATCAATACCTCCAAAAAGGGAACTTTAAGGAAGGAGTTGAATTGTAAACCTAATATGAAAAAACAATGCATTTTCAATCAAGTAGAATATAATTGACGAAAAAAGACGAATTTTTAGCAAATTAATTCAATCATTAACTAAACCAGATTCATTTTCAACCAAACAGTTGCATTTTAAACCAAAAAATTTGATTTTCTACCAAAAAAGACGCATTTTAAAAAAAATGCGTAATTTTTGTTACCAAATAGTTGAATTTACAGCCAGCAACAATAATTTTCTACCAAAAAATACAAATTTTCGATACAAAGCAGTCGACTTTTTAATACAAAAATATGAATTTTCAAACAAAAAAGTTGTATTTTCGACTAAACAGTTGAATTTTTAACAAAGGAGTTGAATTTTGAACCAGCACCCTCCAAAGACCTCAAAGACTACGGAATTTATGGACGGCCCAAAATATACACTTCCAGATGTGACGTGCCAAGCTCATATAATGCTTTGAAGAAGGTTTTTGATACTATTTCTTAATTTCTTTTTTCTTCGAAATTACAATTTTGTTTTAAAGTGCAAATAAGTTTGAGAATTTTACGCAGTATTTGAAACATTATATTATCTTAAATTAATACAATTATCCTCACAATTTGATAGTCTTAAATTTTCTAATATATTTTCGATGTGCCCAAGTTAATAACTTTTCAAATTTAAGACCCGAAAATAAATTTTTGTGGAAATTTTCATAAACTAAATTCAGTCCAAGTCATACAGAGTGCATGATAATATCACAGAATCTTTTCCCGGAAAAATATATGGTTTTTCAAATAATTTGATATGACAAGTGTTTTCGCTGATCAAATGAATTTTTTTTGGTCAAAGTTACGTGTATTGGAACTTGAGAAGATGGGAATGCAGAGCATTTAAAATTTGCCGACGTTTTTTCAAACCGTTCTGATAAAAAAGGCCTGGAAGTTTTTGAAAATCTTTATAAATCGATTTTTTTACTTTTTTCTTATCGTTATATTAATTTCCTCGAATATTTAAGAACTAAATATGTGATATATGTTGTCGCGAGTGTATTTTTATTTATACATCAACAATAATATCTAAATAAGGTGGTCTTTAAAATGATTTTAATGCTTTTTAGTACTAATAAAATATTAAAAACTGAAATGTTGCTTTTTATTTTAGTATAACAAATTTGGCTTTTTTGTATTTAATAGGCAAAACATATTATTTCAATGTCAACCTTTTTCATATATTATTGTTGCAATGTATTGCGTATACTCAACTCCCGATATAAGACCCCCGGAATTTCGGTGTCCCAACAACTGATGGTCTCCGCAGTTTCGTGATGAGAGGAGTCGCGGGGCCGAAGAGCGAATATGCTCAGTCAAGCGTGATAAACAGCTCGAGACCCGCGCTCCTAATGCATTAGTTGTATCAGATTGCTTCCTGCGTCCCAATCCAACAGAAACGATTCATGCGGTCCTGTCTCTTTACGTTTGGATTGCCTCAATTTTACGATCAAGGCCAAGACAACTCATACCCAAATTCGTTCTTATATCGGGAGTTGAGTGTATATATTAGTGGCATTATTGCTATACAGGTGCAGATTCATTTGCTTGAAAATATTTTTTAATCAATTCAATCTCATGAAAAATTTCTTTGGCCTTTCAATAAGAAGACGTTTTTTTGACTCCCGAAAGAAATTTTTCGATTTTTTGGGATATTTTCTAGAGTACGTTGGCCCTCGTCAACTTCTGAAAACGTCTTAAAAAATGAGACAAAATTTCAACAACAAAAAATCATTACCTCCGTAATCGACATCGACGTCAATCGGCACAGGACTTCCGGGTTTAAACTGCCCTAAAAAAATTGCATTTTCCCGGGCACGATCATTTGGAAATGCAAATTCTAGTGACTTCCAAGAGTATACGCCTCTGAGTTTATTTTCCGTTGAATGAGTATTCACTCTGGTCAGAGAAAGGACCAGAAGAATGATCGGAAGTGTGAATAGTAGTTTCTTTTGCATCCTGTGAACGAGTTCTGAAAGGATTCAGAACACATAGGTATTTGTAATTACATACAATTGAAAAACTTTTTACGAGTTTACTGTGAGCTAATATAATTCACAACAGAACGTGCGAGCACGATTCCAATCTTATACTTTAAGGCCCTGCAGAAATTACGTAAAGTTTTTTGTTCGGAAATGTTGAACCACAGTTGAATTGAACCAAAAAACATGAATTTTCAAAAAGATAGT
The DNA here is from genome assembly GCF_010883055.1 of Belonocnema kinseyi. NCBI lineage: Eukaryota > Metazoa > Arthropoda > Insecta > Hymenoptera > Cynipidae > Belonocnema > Belonocnema kinseyi. The sequence continues at coordinate 85,744,629 of NC_046663.1, forward strand.
TGAATCCTCAACCAAAAAAGACGAATTTTCAAATCAAAAGGACGATCTTTCAGAAAGAGTTAATTTTTTTGCCATGTAGATGAATTTTCAACATAAATAAGTTTTAACCAACAGTTAAATTTTCCAGCAATAATATACACTTTCTGAAAAAAAAACTTTTCAACAGAGTATAGAATTTTCAACCAAAAAGCTGAAGTTTTAATTAAAACGATCAATTTTGAACTAAAAATGGAATATATACATTTTTATTAAAAAAATTAATTTTCAAAAAGAAAAACGAATTTTCCACCAAATTTTTAAATTTCCAATCAAGAAGATCAATCTTCTATAAAAAGGATTCTTAACCAAAAATTGAATAGTTAAATTTTCATTTAAAAAATTGAATTTTTAAAATACTAATCATCAACAAAATACATCAATTTTCAACCAAATAGTTGAATTTTCTATTTAAAAAGATTGATTTTGAACCAAAAATAGAATAGTTAAATTTTCATTAAAATTAAATTAAATTTTCAATGAAGAGGAAAACGAATTTTCTACAAAAAATGTAATATTTAATATTTCAACCACTATAGGTTTTACTTTTAAATCAGAAAACTGTTGAATTTCACCAAAGAAGATGAATTTTCAAAAAAGTACTTGAATTCTTAACTAAAGCAGATTAATTCTCTAAAAAGTTGCTTTTTTGAGAAAAAATTCATTTTCTACCAAAAAAGAATTTAAAAAAAATGAATTTCAAATCAAATAGTTGAACTTTACCTGAAAAAATGCAATCAAAAAAGAAATACGTAAATTTTCAATTAGAAAAATTAATTTTAACCCGAAAAAATAGTTTTTATTAAAAAAATTTTAATGGTCAAGCTCAAAATACGAATTTTCTACAGAATAATTGAATCTTCATTCCAATTTTCAAACCAAAAAGACGAAATTCCAACAAAATACTTTAATTTTCAACCAAACATATTTTCTTGCGAAGAAAAAAAGAAAATTAATTAAACTTTTGAATTTTCAAAATTGAATAATATACTTTTCAACAAAAAAAAAGATGGATTATCTTCTTGAGTTCTATTAATTCAGTTCGCATGCAAGTGGGAAAATGAGAAAAGGGGGATAGACCGTGAAGATTACGATAAGTAAATAGGAATTTTCATTATTAATAGACGAAACCATAATAGTTTAAATAAAAATTGAAGTTTATTTTTAATACTTTCAACTTTTTAGGTTAGAAAACTTTAAATTCGGCTTATAAAATATTATTAATTTTCCGTTTCATTTTTTCTGATTGCGGACTACACAGTTATTAATTTAGACGTTTGTAGATCATACATACGGAGAGGGTTGGGGGGGGGGGGGGGGTTCAAAAATACCCTATATAATTTGTGAAGGACCCCTTCTTTTAAATCATTTATTACTATTTCGTGAATTTATAATTATTACTTTAATATTAATACTAATATCAGTGTGTAAATTGCAAGTAATACAGTTACAATTATCAATGAAGTGACATAAGTTTGTTGTACATTTAATGTACTACGGTACCACAGTACGCAATAAACTGCGCTAACATACAACTGCTAAAAACAAAATTTTTTTAACTTTTGTTTTTTAGTGGTTTCCAGTCTTGAAAATATCTAACGCAAGAAATGGTTTTGACCCCCCCCCCCCCGTTGACCATTGTAAGATCAAATTGAAAAATTTTTGCTGGCCCCACCAAAAAGTCTCTACGTAATTTATGCGAGGCTCCTTTACCACATGCCTTAGGGAATAGTATAACCTTTTTTTGCCCTACTTATAATTATCTGCGTAGCATTCGACACAGAGCGATAATTTATTGCTGTTAACATTTAACATTCAGTCCTCTATCTTACTCTTTTGTATAGTAAGTATTCTGAAATCGATAAATATCATAATTGATCGTTAAAGCAAAAAAAAAAGAGAAAACTATAGAATATTATTACAATTTCTACATTATAATGGGTCTCTGAAGGATTCTCTGTATGCAGGAAAAATGTAGAAAATATAAAGGGATGCGTGTCAAGGCGCAGTAGGAAAACTAGAACATAGATAACTCAATTACATAATACATTTTGTATTCTTTTATGATCAATTTTAGAACGTAATTTTGAAAAAATATTATTTTTTGGATGTCCCAAAGAAAAGATGCAATATTTGGTTATTATTGTAAAATTTGACACAAAGTGTCACGAAACATTATTTTTTTCTGCATATTCGTAAATCTTCTTGTTTATTTCTAAGCAAGAAATATTTTCTGATTACAAAAATAAATCTATACTTTACATCTATTAAATCGTTTGTCTAAAATCACCTTGATTAAAAAAAAAAGGTTTAAATTCTATTTTTCAGCTTAGATTGAAGAAGCAAGAAAGGTTATCGCCTTCAGGTCGCGAGTATTTCTACGATAATATTGATAATCCAAATAACTGCCCTAATAATTTCATACAGAGTTAATGAGTACCCTGGTTTTCATTGTAATTTATAACTGTATTTAATTAGAATAATTACCTGATAGTCTTTTCTGAGTGTAAATTTATAATTTTTGTTACCTTTTGTTTTCGGCTGCCGTGACCAATGGCAATTCAACAGTGCGCAACAATGCTCTTCTTATTGGCTCTTTCGCAAATGGTATTTAAAGTCCGAGTTTTTCCCTATGGACACTTTCACTGGCACAACACTTAAATTAGCGATCGGCAATTATTTTTAAGATCGACATAACGTTGGTTTTTCATATCTCGGATACTTTTTCTTTATTTGATGACGATTTGTTTATGCAATTAAGTATTTACTTGTGTGGAAGAGCCGCTCTAACCGGCAAGACGGTCAATCGAAGACTGATTTTGCCGGCTTCGACGGCGAAATCTCCGCCTATCTGGAACATACTACCTTAGAAAAGATCAAGAATTAAGACCGAGTGTCAGAATTTTTTTTTCATTTTTTTCTTCTTTCCTCTCTGACTTTTATTTTCTTTGTCTTATGTCATGAATGCGGTCAAACAATAATAGACGGATGCTAATATTGTGCACTTTTATTGTTTTTAAAAACTGACGCATTAGCCGGAAAAGTTTTTCTTTCAAGCATGAGTAACTCCACTCGATTTTCTATATTATTTTATTGAGATTAACATGCTTTTTTCTAAAGATAACGCTAAGGCAAATAAAATTACACTATCTTTTGGTTTCAATATTAGAAGGACGTAGACTTTAATTTGTTACATGTTTTGGACAATAGGGTGGTCCAAAAATACATTAGAAATTTTTGTTCTTGATTTTTCATGCATATCACCCCTGAATGTGCTCGAATCCATGACAAATAAATGCATTTTGTTGTTAAAAAATTATATTTAGAGGTTTCGCAAGCTTCATGAAAAAAGACGATTCTGTAAATTTTTTCAGAATCGTCAATATTAGGTGAATTGAGTTGAAACTTGAAATACTACTACTACTACAAACTGCTACTACAAAATACTACTTTCTACTCATGTGTTTACAAAAATGGTTTAAAAAATTATTTTCGTTTTTAGCAATTTTCTCTGAGAATCGTTATAAAGTCGTATGGTTTTTCCGAATTTTTCAACTTATTTTGAATCCTTCGGTTAGAGCTAGGCAATAATAATCAATTAATTTCAACAGAAATATATGTTTAAAAAATGTATTATTATTTTTCATAATATTCTTTTAGCTAATTGATAGTAAGGTACTGTTTATTTAGAATTTTTTTACGTTGATTTTAGTTTTTCGTTATGAACAAATAATGACTAAACACTAAAGAAAATAATTTTTTAAACAGTTTTTTTGTGAATACATTTTTTTAAATTAAACAAATATTTAAATCTTCTTTGAATTTTCTTTATAAATCATATTAGATGTAAATTTTCTTTGAAGTAGTTATTGAGTGCCTTTGTTCTAAGTACTAATAATATTATTACTTTCATTTTGTTATAACTAGAAATTCAATGATAATCTGAACATTTCAGAAAAACCTGTAGCTTGTTATAAACAATAATAAATTGTGTGAACAATTATTTTTGTACACTTACCTTAATTAGTATCTCACTAAGTAAAAATGGACGAACAGTTGGAAATTTCAGAAAAAAATGCAACTACCTAGCATTACTATAGGAAAAGATAAACGATAATAAATTGTTTCAACAATTGTTCTTTAAATTTCATTAATTATAAATACACTCTAGTTGAAAAATGGATAAAAAGTTAAAAACTTTAGATAAAATTGCGTCTTTCTAGCCTTATTTGAAGAGCATATTATTTAATTAATAATAATTTGTCTAAATAAATATGTTTGTTAATTTGAATTAATTATTACCTTACTCTAATTGAAAAGTGGGCAAAAGGTTAAAGTTTTGGAAAGAGCTACGAATTTCTAGCATTATTCTAAAAGAATATTGTTATAAATGATTGAAAATTATTTAAACAATTATTTTTGTTAAATTTAAGTGGCCTTTCTAACTGCAAAGTTAGAAATAATTTGAAAAAATCGGAAAAACTACGAACTACTAACTATTCTAAGAGAAAATTTCTCTAAACAGTAATAAAAATAAAATGTTAAAATTCGAAAAATATCATAATTAGCACCAAAAACTCGCAAAATATAATTTTTCACCTATGGTTTTTTTGGACTCATCGATAATATCAAAAAGTTAATGTTTTACATCAATAAAATTGTTAATAATATTGTATAATAACAATCGAATTTTCATTAATTATAAGTTCAGAATTTGGCACATCAAGCCTTTGGATTCAGCGTAAGTCAATGTATTATAAATGAATCTGCAAATAATTTCAAAGAGACTTTTTTCAGCACTCAAAAATTAAATGCAGAAATTTCGACTAATTTTTAATTTAGAATTTGGCGCATCAGTTTTTGGCTAATGCGCAAATATATATTATAAATTAATATGATTACAAATAATTTTAATGGTACTTTCTTCATCACTATAAAATGAAATGAAATTGAATTTTGTGTCCGTATCTAAAAAAATTAATGTTAATAAATTTTATCTTAATTGAAGAAACATTTGTGCTTTCTAATACATTTAATACTATTAAGAAAAAAATTAATTATGAAATCATAAAGTTTCCAAGAATATTTGAAATTTCTAAAAATGGTAGGTTGCATCAGTTGCATGTTCGCACTTTTTACCATAAATTCACTGTTTTTATTTTATTTTATTTTAAATAAGATTCATAGCTTTAAACAATGATGGTTATGTTTGCATTTTTCATGAAAAATTGATATTTCAAAACCAAAATCATTATATTTCGAACAAGATAAGCACTTTTTCAACAGTTTATGATTATATTCATAATTTTGGTTATATGCCATTTTTTTACAGGAGACGGTTATTATAAAGAAACAAACATCATTGGGTTTCAAAGAAGATTGAAAATTGTGAATAATTTTCTGTTATGTTATGTTGGTACTTTTGTCGGCATTTATTAATATTTTTCATAAAAAATTATTATATTTAAAAAAATATTTACCCCTTTTTAACAACTTTAGGCCATCTTGACACTTTAAACCGGAAATCGGTATTTTTAGTGAAAATTAGCCGATTACATAGAAGATTATATTTTCAGTTATTTTAAACAAAAATCATTGATTGTGATAAAAGATTGAAATTTGGAACTATTTTTGTTAATATTATGTTAGTGTATTTCGTTGAAAATTGGCAACAATATCATAAAAAATCATTAGATTTCACAGAATATTTACAATAATTGAATGATGACAGGTTATGTTAATTTTTTTCGTCGAAAATTGGTACACTGAATCAAAATGCAGTAGTTTGATATTCCTTTTATGGCACATAAATATAATATAATAATTCTGAAGTTAAGGCATCAATTTTTAGCAGTAATCATCAAAAATATATAACTTATTTTACTTTCCTATTATTCTAGATAATAAATACTATGAAATGCAAAATTTATCTATTAATATTAATATTATGTTACAATCTAGAATTTAATTCAAAAATTGCGTCAAGCAACAAATAATAATAACAATAATGATCACGCGCGCGATTTAAAAAATATCTAGCACGATATTTTGAAATGATGTTAAAACGGGCATGTTAAAAAAAACTGAAAACGAATAATTAGGAAATTAATGACGTAACTATTGTTCCCAGTGTTTTTAAGCGCATAAATTAGATTTACAAGCACTCTTTTACTACTCATTCTCTGACTTTCACATTTTTCTCCATTATTCTCATTAGAATTCTACAACAAAAATTTATAAATAAAAAAAAGAAATGGTAAGAAAAACAATAAAAATAGGACAACAAAAATGAAAGAAGTTTCATACTATCAATATTTGAATTTGTTTTTAGTGGCAAGAGAAAGCTAATACTAACGATCATGATTTTTTTCGACATTCAGTTCAAGTTGAGTAATCAAACTCTTTGGGCAAATATGCTTATGACAGAAGTTTCTATACTTTTATAATTCTTTTATATTTGAACGTATCATTATAATTGTTGTAATTTTTTTATTGACTTGTCTTCTTCCCTATAGTGAAAGTTATCCTTTCTTTTTTATAGATTCACTTTTAAATTCCTAAATAGTGTAGAATTTTTTTATTAATTTTTGCAAAATCTGGAAAAAAATATTGAAAAATATGTTATAATGAGAAAATAAGAACAAACCTGTCTATTATGCTGATCTTGAGGAAGTGCTTGATCTTCTTGAACTTTCGTGACTTTAAATGCGAAGAACCGGTATCGAGGACGGTTTAGAATCCCACTCATCTTAACCTGTTATGCAATATTACACGTGTATATTGTAAAAAGAAAATACTTCAGAAAAGTCCGCACGCGACTCATGGGAATTCCTGAGTTTACTTTGTAAGTTTATACATTATTTATACAGGTATATATATATAGAATAAGTTTGAAAATCACTTTCATATTTCGGATTTTTTGTGTGTTTTTTAATGCCAACTCAATTGATAGAATCCGATAAGACAATCCAACTTTTTTTATTAAAAAATAATTTTTTCAGTTGAAAAATATATTACATTTTTCGTTTCAAATTCAATTCTTTTAGTTGAAAATTCTACTATTTGTTTAAAATTTTGACTATTTCGCTTAAAATTCATCTTTCTTGGTCACAAATTCAACTATTTTATTAAAAATTCGTCTTTTTGGTAATTTATCTTCTTGAAATTTGCTTTTTGATTGGAAATTGGAATATGAGGTTGAATGTGGGACTCTTGTGTTAAGAATTAATTTTTTTTTGTAAATTTATAATTTTATTTAAGAATGCATCTTTTTGGTTGTAAATTTGAATATTTTGTTGAAAATTGTTTTTTTTTTTTGGCCGAGGATTAAATTTATTAACTTAAAAGATAAATATTCTATTGTTTGTGCGAAATTGATCTTTTCTCATTGAAAATTCGTATTTTTGATCAAAATGCATATGTTTACTTAAAAATTAATATCTTCGGTTGAATAACTGAAGCTATTTTTTTGAAAATTCGTTCTTTCTTTTTGGTTCAGAATTAATTTTATAAATTGAATATTCGAGTAATTCATTTTTGGCTGAAAATTTATATTTTTAGTTGAAAGTTTATATTTTATAGTTGAAAACTCAACTATATGGTTCAAAATTCATGTATTTCAATTAAAATTAATCTTTTTTGTAGAAAACTAATTTTCTTGATTAAAACCTCATTCTTTTCATAAAAAATGCAATTGTTTAATTAAAAATTACTCTTTTTCTGTTGAGGTTCAACTATTTTGTTGACAATTCGTATTTTTTAATGAATTTAACTGTCTTTTATTTCAAATAAAATTCTTTTGTAATTTAAATATAAAATATTGCAGTTTACTTTGAGAATCAACCTTCATTCTTGGAAAAAATTAATTAGTTGGTTCAAAGTTGAATTATTTTGTAGGAATGGCATTTTTTAGGTAAAGATTCTTGATTTTAGTGGAAAATTAATTTCTTGAATTGAAAATTTTAAGATTTTATTTTTGGTGAAATTTTATATTTTTACCTGAAAACTCAACTGTTTGGTTAAAAAATCGTCATTTGGTAAAAAATGTATCTTAATAGATTACAAATTTTTCTGTTTCGTTAAAAATTCAATTATTTTGTTAAAAAATAAACTATTTTGTAACGGTCATCTTTTTTTCAATAAAATTAAACTATTTTGCTGAAAAATCGTATTTTTAGATTAAAAATTGATCTTTAATGACAGAAAAGTCGTCTTTATTTCTAAAAAATGAATTTTTTTGTTAAAAATTAAACTTTTTTGATAACAAATTCTACTTCCTCCTACAAAAATTCGCCTTTTAGTCTTAAAAATTCAACTTTTTGGGTGAAAATACAACTGTTTCTGGTTGAATTTCAATATTTTGTGATAGGAAATTCGACCACTTTTTCGAAAATATAACTTAGTAGTTTGAACACTAAACTATTTTATTAAAAATTAAATTTTTTTTTTAATTCTACCGGTTTTATAAAGTCATATTTTTTGGTAAAGATTGAACAGCTTTCTCGTAGATTTTTCGCTCTGGTTTGAAACTTGACCTTCTATGGTATAAAAGTCAGTTTTATTGGTTAAAAATATACTTTTTTGATGAAAATTCAACGGTTTAAAAAAAATTCGTCTTTTTGGTTTAAAAATTTAAGTATTTTGTAAAAAGTTTAACTGTTTGGTTGAAAAATCGTCACTTTTGCTTAAAAACGAATATCATTTGGGCATAGTACTTAAATAAATCTTCTAACATTCCTAAAATCAACTAATAACTTGTGCATAAAAGCGAAAATCATTTGGGCCTAGGGCCCAAATAATTCTTCTAACAACTCTGTTATTGAACAGGGCTCTTTATTACTTTTCTCCACAAAAACAACTTATAATTTCCTTCACGTCATTGTTCATAAAAACCTGTGAGAATGACAAAACTTTTAATACCAATACAAGTTTAGACTTTTTCTTAGTTAATAAATAATTTATGATAAATTATAATTATAATTTCACATTTATTCACTTATAAAAGTTGCTTACATTGGAATTACGCTAGGATCAATTTCACTATGAACACGCTGTTCTTCATTTTTCAACTAGTTTCTTGCCCTAATTGTAGACGTATCGGATCAGCGATCTTCTGCGAACACGCGGAAACTTGTTTAATTTATTACATGACTTTTATATTTAAAAAACATGATCTAAAATTTACGCAATATAAATTACACTAATAGCTAATTGAGTTTGTTTAATATTCTAGTTCCGCTATCTCTCATTGTGTGTGATATTAGATGTGTCATTAAAGAAGAAGGTATTTACTATTAATGCAATTATTTAATTATATTGTAATTATTGTAGTCTTTTTTAATTTTCCTTTCTGAATTAATTGAAACTCGAGGTTTTTAAATTAAAATTTGATCACGGATGTAAAATTACATCAGAAACTGAACCAAAATGTTCAAAGTAAAAAACGTTGAGAGTAAAAAAGAAAGCATTAAGTGCATAAGCAGAATAAACATAGTTCAGAAAGAAAATGAAAATCCGCAAAAGTCAAGAGATTAAAAAAAAAAGAAAAAGCCAGGAAATTTCTATAACCCGTGTGGAAATAGCCCAGGTTAGCCCTGGGACTACAAGGTTCCTGGTCGGGGACTTAATTTTTAAGAAAAAGTTTAAGAAAATTTTATTATTAAGAAATTTTCAACATTCACCATTAAATTTCTGACTTCCGTCGTTACAAATTTAAAATTTTAAAAAAAAATTACATTTCCTGTCACTGTAAAAAGTTGTAAAATAGTCTACAACGGGAAAAAACAAAATATCACGCGACGAAAAATTCTAATCGATTTAAATTATTTATTTAAAAAGTATTTTATTGATATTCCTGTTAAAAGTTCGTGTATTTTATATTTACATAACGCCTATTTAACGCCTATTTAACGAAAATGAAACAATACATCAGTCTTTTTAATTATATATTTGCTTCCTGTATTTCATATCTATACTGTTTAAATTGTATTTATTATAGATCAC
>NC_046663.1:85754766-85758793 GCF_010883055.1 Belonocnema kinseyi
GGCAGTTTCTTAATCGCCTACGTGTCAGCTTTCATTTACACTAACTTTTATCACGATCAGTTCTCACCTTCGAAAAAATGCAGTGGGATCTCGGACTATTAGATTTAGGTAATATATGTAGGTTCGAAACCCCGTAGCGTTAGAAATTTTATTTGTAATATAATGTTTAAAAATGTAATATATGTATTTACTCTGAACAGGACTATTAATGTTTAAAGTGAAAATACTCGCAATCATTTAATATTTATTTTTTCAATACCTTTTTTGTCTCTCATCGTCCACGTGGAAATAGTTAATGTTGTCTGTGTGCTGCGCGTGTCGAATTTCATATATTAATATGCTCCAATTCTGCAGTAAAAATAATCAAATTGATTCCCTAATTTAGTGACTGATGCTCTTCATACAATTGAAACCTGAATCATTTTATTCTAGTAAAGCACCAATTGATCTTGTCCGGGCTACGGTCGGGCTCCCCGATCTGCTCCCGGCCATGCTCTATGGCCGGACGCTGGCCAGCGGAGCGTGACGATGATGGTCGGATTCCGACCAGAAACCCCGGCCACAACCCGACTTAAAGTCGGGCACCCCGGCCAGCTCCCGGCTTAAAGCCGGGCTCTCCGGCCGTAGAATGGGCAGCCCCCGACTTAAATTACCACCTGGGAATTGGAACTTTAAATAACTGCCAAGGACAATAATTTGAATTGTTGCACTTTTCATTTGAGATTGTTTTATTTCATTTAAAACTGATTCTATGTTAAAAATATTACAAAATTAAAATTCTCGTCTATGATTATTAAGGGTCAGTGAAAATGAAAAATTGGTAAGGGAAGAATTAATGAATTCTGAAAATGAAATTTTGCGGTCACGCTGATATAATGACTTTGTTAGTAATTGATTGAAAATGTATTTCCTTTTCTATTTCTCTTTTTTGCAGTTGCCGCCCCCTGACGATTACAGTTTTAGTTCAAATGTTTTTATGTGTTTCAAAATTCTACTTTTTCAGTTGAAAATTCAACTAAAATCTTTCTTGGTTGAAAGTTCTACTATTTTTTTCCTTTTGGTATAAAATTGCATGGGTTTTTGTAGAATTTAAATCTTTTTGAATAAAAATGCAAATTTCTGTTCAAAATATCTACTATTTTCAACTAAAATGCAACTACTATATCAGCTTAAGATTGATCATTATAGTTGAAAACTCACCTCTTTGGTTGAACGTGCTGAATTATTTTATTGAAAATTTATCTTTTTTAATTGAAAATTTAACGAATTAGGTGAAATTGACTTTTTTTATAAGATTCATATTTTTGGGTTTAAAATTCTTCTTTTGACTACTCTTTTTATTCTTTATTACACCATTAAGCCATTTCCTTTTCGGGGTAGGCGTGACTCACTCCGTAGGGGAAAGGAGTAGTGTGTGGAAGGGATAGAGATTTTTCATATTGATCTAGAATTCTCGTGCTATTTAAGTAAATAACACGTTCGTTCCGCAACACTGCTCCGACCCAGGTTGCTGATCAATCTCTCTAGCAATCACTTCAAGCGAAGAACCTCACGAAGTCGTAATGTAAGGTTCCCCACTTGGGTCCATTAGTGGCCAAGGTCTTTTGTTTCAGGCGTCATTCACTCTACTGACACTCTTTTTATTAACTATTTGCCGCCATACTTTCCTGTCCAGGAATACTGCTCTAGCTTCTTTTATGTTCAGGCATTTTTTCATGCAGGCTCTCTAATTCACACATTCTAATCATTCTTTCCGCGGTCTACCTCTGGGCACGCTGCCATTTACTTTACCTTGATACACTTGTTTCGTTAGTCGTTCATTTGGCATTCTCTCAACATGTCCGAACCATCTTAACCGATTTCTTTCCCATGTGTCTACTAGCGTCTCTTCTGCACAACATTCTTTTAGAATTGTCTCGTTACTTACTTTGTCCATCAGGGTTTTCTCGCATATTATGCGCATGAATCTCATGTCAATTGCATTAATTTTACTCTTACCTTTTTCTTGATAAGTCCATGTCTCGCTACCGTATAGTACAGTCGGTACAAATATAGAATTATGTATTGCCATTTTAGCTTTATTTGATATATTTTTACTTCTGATAAGGGGACCTGCTCTACCAATAACCTTCTTACCTTCATTTATTCGTCTATCTAATTCCTCATCTATCTTCCCGTCCCTAATAAATAAGCTACCAAGGTATACGAACTTATCAACTTGTTCAACTCTCATCATTTAATAAAATATTGCATAGTGTTTTTTCACTCTTTCCTTCGAACACCATAGTTTTTATTTTATTTGTGTTAATTTTGAGGCCCATGCTCTTCATGCTTGCATCCAGCTTATTTAACATTCTTTGTAAGTCTTCGACAGATTCTGCCATAAAAACCTTATCATCTACGAACGCTAACCCACGTACCCTTACTGTTTCGAGATCCACACCCTCTTCGTCGAAGAGAGCCATTCTTAAACACTTGTCCATAAATAATATAAATAACCATGAAGACATAACGCATCCTAGTCTAACTCCCTGAATAATATCGAAACAGTCACTCAGTTTCCCATTCACTCTTACACTCGCTTTGCTACTAATCATTTAAGTATCCTGTTTTCGCGTCTATAATCATTTCTACGTCTATTTCTTTCCTCATTGCTAAGACCTGCGATGTTCAAAGTTCTCTTGGACGCTTCTCTCTTTGTTTTTTGGGCAGCCTGGATTTCATCATTCCACCACGCATCACCAGACATTCTTCCTACAACTGCTTTCGATTATCTAATTTTGGAAATCTATTCGCACATCCGGTTTCTGTAGGTTCTCAATTTTGATTCGCGTTTGTTTTGCTTTCTTGGTTCTCTTTTTTCTCCATCCCTGACCTGAGTTAATTTTTGAGATCAGAAGGTAATGGTCAGTATTGCATTCAGGACCTCTCATGGCTCTTGTATCTTTGACTAACTCTCTTAGTCTTTCATCCGCAACAACAAAGTCAATTATACTGCGATTATTTCCTTTGGGCCAGATGTACATGTGAATCATTTTATGCCTAAACCAAGTATTTGTAATAAACAGACCCCTTTCTAAGCATAGACCAACTAATTTATCTCCGTTATAGTTTGTTCTTGGATCCCCAAAATAACCTAACACTCTTTCTGTATCCTGATTTTGGATGCCCACCCAACCGTTCATGTCTCCTAGTAGAATTATTCTTTCCCCATATTCGCAAATGTTTATTGTGTCATTTAAAGTGTCCCAGAAGGCATCTTTTACTTCTCTAGGATCACTATCAACCGACGCGTAGCATGCTATGATAAATAGTCTTCTGATTCCTACTTTCATTCTAGTCCACAGCAGTCTGGGAGACACGAAACCATGGTCTCCGAGATGCTGCTTTGCTCTTTCATTCAAAATCAGACCTACTCCTTGTCTACCATATGATTCACTGTCTACTTCTGACCATGTTTCAAATCCGCCTTTCAACACGCCGTTTTTTTATGTCTTTGGTTTCGCAACCCTTTTTCTTTGTTTCGGACACACATAAAAAGTCTAGTTTCTTCACGTCCATAGTTTCACGCAATTCTTTTACCTTGAGATCATTTACTCCCCTAGCATTCCAAACACCCAGTCTCCATTCGTCGCCTGAAACATGACCTTTAGATTTTCCGTGTGCATGCCTTTTGTCATTAAAAGTTCCAGTCCTTTCCGAGGCTATTTTGTAGTTTGTATTATTCATTGTTTAGATTATACGCCCAACTAACACACTTATGCAATAAGTTTATTTTCTGAGTCGAAATCATATCAAAGTTATGTATCAAATCATCATATGGTGGAGATTGTAGTTCTAACGTCAGTCTCACCAAAAACTTTAATTAATAAGGGAGAGTTGGGAGAGGGGGGAGGTAGAACTGGAACCGAGAGAGTCGTCTTGGGTTTGTGCTTTGTTTTCATGCTGAGAAGGTCACCAGCCTTCAGCAACGTTGTGTTATATGGAAGTGAGTATATCTTTTTTTTCTGTGTGTTTATTTACAATA
>NC_046663.1:85758803-85759156 GCF_010883055.1 Belonocnema kinseyi
CCCCCCGCCCGGTTCAAAATCTCAGCGTTATTTTTCGTTTGTAGGTTTAAAATGTATGTTTTTATCGTAAAATTATAATGAATTGCTATGAATTACTTATCTTTAAGTGCGTTTCCGGTTTTCCTAGTAACTGCATATCGAAGCACAATTTTAAGAAAGTGCATTTATAGAAAATTCAAAATTTTCTTTTTGGCTTTTTCCCCAACCGAGTATATATGACCGGCCTCTTTTAGAGTTACCACGAAAATGTTACAGAAGACACAAGAGAATGTAAGGGTCGATTTAAAACTACGTCATATCCGACAGTCGTTAAAATCATCTTGTTTAAAGTCCTCCCAAAACTATTGAAACTT
>NC_046663.1:85759256-85763388 GCF_010883055.1 Belonocnema kinseyi
ACATTTTTTCCAACGCCACGTGGGGGCGGGAAGGCACTTCTGTGACTGGTCACAGAAATAATGTAAGGTCGCACCCCTACCACTTTTCCAACGCCACTTGTGTGTGGGAAGGCACCCCTGTGACTGGTCACAGAAATAATGCAAGGTCGCACCCCTACCCCTTTTTCAAAGCCACGTAAGGGCGGAAAGGCACTCTAATGACTGGTCACAGAAATAATGTAAGGTCGCACCCCTACCCCTTTTCCAACGCCACTTGTGTGTGGGAAGGCACCCCTGTGACTGGTCACAGAAATAATGCAAGGTCGCACTCCTACTCCTTTTTCAAAGCCACGTAAGGGCGGAAAGGCACTCTAATGACTGGTCAAATAACTAATTTGAGGTCGCACCTCTACCTATTTTCCAACGCCACGTGGGGGCGGGAAAGCACCCCTGTGACTGGTCACAGAAATAATATAAGGTCGCACTCCTACCTCTTTTCCAACGCCACGTGGGGGCGGGAAGGCACGGCTGTGTGTAGTCACAGAAATAATGTAAGGTCGCACTTCTACCTCTTTTCCAACGCCACGTGGGGGCGGGAAGGCACTTCTGTGACTGGTCACAGAAGTAATGTATGGTCGCACCCCCACCCCTCTTCCAACTCCACGTAAGGGCGGAAAGGCCTCCTAATGACTGGTCAATGAAATAATTTTAGCTCGCATGTATAATCCACCTTTAAGGAATTCACAGAATTCGTGGAATTGGCGGAATCCAAGGAATTCATGGAATTCAAATTTTTATAACTTTTCTTCAACATCTCATGGGGAGGGGTACTGGAAGGAACCCCTGTGTCTTGTAACAGAAATAATTTTGATCAAAATACTTACCCTTATAGTGAGGATCGAACAGTAGCAGTAAACACATTTGGGCAAAACTAATGTTTTAATATCTTTTTTCCGCACTCTAGGCTATATCCTTAAAATATGCTTTTTCACCGGTGGCGGCTTTGTATACACAATCAAACTTTAACGTGTTCTCTTTACGGTTTTTCAAATTCAACAATTCGATTCAAAATTGAACTAATTCATTAAAAATGTAATCATTTTGTTAAAAATTAAATTATTTGGTTGAAAAGTAATATTTTTCAAATTCGGACAAGCTCTTGCAGATTTTTATATTGCACTCATTTTACTTTATTGCACCTCATTTTATATTGTAAAAAATTTGAAAAAATACAAGATTAGATAAAAAATTTCAATAATTGAACGAATAATTAAAATTAATTTTAATCTACATTTCTAGCTGTCTAGCTGTCATGTGTTGCCAACATTTGCCAACTCGATTGAAAATGTAATATTTGGCGCAAGCGGGTCAAAAACATGATCACCGTAGTCACGTTTATCAGTATGTCCCAAGTCACTCCTTCGATTAAATTAAACAGATCAAAAAACTTTCCTGAAGTATACTAATACTTTAAGCATTTCTAAATCTGTTCTTTTTTTCGTTTTAAATAATTAATTTTTAAAAAATTAAATTATTGTAACTTAAAAAATTTAGTGATGGTAATACATTGATAAAAAAAACTTTGTTTCGAAAAGGTATTTTGTAATTAAGTTAAACATTTTTTCCCATTGGCCTTAACGCTAATTATGATAAAAATATTGATAAGCTAAAGCAAGGAGGGTACTTTGATTAATTTGTATTTCAATGCTTTTAAAAACGCTGTGATAATTTGTATAAGTAGTCGTAGATGCTGATAATATATGTTAGGATTGATTTCACATTTTTAGGGTTTTGTAGGAAACACTTATGTATTTCGTAAAATGGCTGTCCGTCCGTAAACACGTCTAGCACAAAAACTATTACATAGGTCTACCGACTTCATTTTTTGCATAGAGATGTGCTTTCAGTGTCTAATGCGAGAAAAATCACTGTGAATCCTGAGAAAAATATTCATCGAGGCGATATGCAAAAGCATAAAAATTTAGATATTTTGACGCAAGAATGTTCAAAATTGACATGAATTTGGCTCGCACAAAACTCACAGGATATCTTCCTTTTAGAAGTGATAATTTAAAAAATAAATAGCCCTCACCTCCCACCCCTTTAAGTCAAAATTTTAATTTCAATTTCACTTGATAAACGCCTAAAATAATATACAAAACATACAAACATACTATTTGAACAGACTTTACGGCCCAAAATATGCTTAAAACAGAGAAAATAGTGTAATTTTTTATGAAAATAGTGGAACATTACGGTAAAATTTAAAAATATGTAATGTATAGCTACCATATTGAACTCAATATAGGACAAGCCTAATATTTAAAGTCAAAATGTAATGAATCTGAAAAAAATATTCAAATTTTCAACAAAAAAAAAATAATTTTCCACTAAAGCAGGTGAATTTTAAACGAAAGAGTTGGGGTTTTCAAGCAAGAATAGTAGAATGTTTTGTATAACAGTTGACTTTCAAACACAAAAATATGATTTGGAACCAAATAATTGTCAACCAAAAACCGTTGCATTTTTAAACAAATAGTTAAATTCAGAAGTCAAAAAGACGTAAGTTTAAAAAAACAGTTGAATTTTCAATCAAAGAAGATTAATTTGCAAAAGGATTTTAATTTTAAATAAAAAATAGCTGAATTCAACCAAAAAAGACGAATCTTTTACAAAGTAGTTTCATTTTTAAGTCGAAAGGACGATTTTTCTAAACCAGTTGAAGTTTTAATCCGAAAATATGAATTGTCAGCAAAAAAGGTAATTTTCTTCTAAAGACTGGAACTTTAAACTACAAACTATCAATTTTTAACAAAAAGTGAATAGTTAAATTTACAGTTAAAAAATTAATTTTAAACAAATTAGTTAAACTTTTAATCAAATATTTGAGGTTTTAACTAAAAACAATCAATTTGCATTGAAAAGTGGAATAGTTCAATTTTCAGTTCAGCTGCCGGAACGAAGAAGGGCACATAAACTTATATCGCTGGGAGTAAGAAGGCTCTTGGAAGCTTTCTTAAAAGTTTTCGAATTTTAATTTTTAAATACTATGTCTAGATGCAGAATTTTATTGCGCATATTTTTTCCTAGGCAAAAAGTTGTGGTTTCCTTAGTTTTTTAATTAAAGCCAAAAAACTTGCTGTTTTGTAAAAATTAATTTTGATACGTTTTTCACTTCAACTCGTGCTCAGTCTGTCAGGTTTAAGGATTTTTTAATACCATTTTTAGGGGATCTAGTTTTAAATGTTCTTGGATTGATAGAGTAAAAGGAATTCAAAAATTTATTTAAAAAAAATTGTTATAAATTTTTTCCGGTGCCTGGTTTTTATCGGAATATTTTTGACAAAATAGTTTATTTTCAACTATTTCAAAATAAAATAGTTAAAATTGCACTTCAAAAAACTCATTTTCAATAAACAAAAAATAAAGAAACATTTTTAACCAAAGAGATAGATCTTCAAACTAATAAATGAATGTTTAAAAAAATAATTCAACTTTCTAAAAAAAATTAATTTGTAATAAAAAATTGAACAGTTGAATTTTCAACCAAAAAGGATAAATTTTCCGCCAAAAATGGATTAGTTAAAATTTTAGTTAGGAAAGTTATTTTTAACTAACAAGGAAGGTACTCAGGCTGTCCCTCACTGATTTGATTCTCTCTGATATATATTTTGGGATCCGTGACAAAAAGCCCAAACGACAAAGCGCCTGCCCAATGAGAGTCGCGCTCCGTGAAAAAGGCCCGCGAATCAGAGAGCGACTTGCTTCATCGACCAAACCTACTGGAAAAGTTTCCTCGTGATGAAAGATGAATAAAGTAACTTTCTCAACGACAAAAAATGAAGAAGGTAAGCCACCCCTACATATTTTTAAGGTTCTGCTGACCATTTATTAATTCAAAGGAAAAATTTAAAAACAATATATTTTGCACATGATATAAGAATAAAGTTGACGTGTTTTACAAAATATGTTTTTTTTTTCAAATAAATGGGCTTAGCTACCCCTTAATTCTTTTTATTTTGTGTCTATGATAATACATACTTTCCGTACACAGAAACAATTGGGAAAATAGTTTTAATAACGAAGGAAGTAAAATAGAGTCCGTTAAACACGAATAAAAAAATTACACGGGTGTAAACCACCCCCCCCCCCC
>NC_046663.1:85763413-85769670 GCF_010883055.1 Belonocnema kinseyi
CCCCCCCCCCCCTCATTATTTATAACGTTGAAAAATAAGTGTAGAATTGAGTAAAAAAATCCGAAGAAAATACGCGTTACACACAAAAAAGAGGGTGGGCGTATTTATGTATTTTTAACTTTCCGATAAAATTGTAAATTTGAACATTATTCTAACAGGGACAACAGGCAAAATGCAACACTTAGATGTATTTGTGTTTAGAGTTTGGAAAAATGTATGTGCGTCACTTTTCCGAATCTGTTATTTTGATGAATTACGATATCAATTTACATATCAAGAATAATATTATTCAGATTTAGTGTTTGGTGCGTAATCAGTTAATTTCGCCAAGGTATACTAATCTTTTTAAATATTCATGTTATAAAAGCGCATATATTGCAGAAAAACCAGATAAATTCGAAAATCCGGTAGACTTTAGCTTCGGTTATTCTTGTAAAACACATTGTAACATATTGGGTTGTACGAATATAGCTGTAATTGGATGTTCGTGGTGTAAGAAGTCATTTTGTTTTAAACACTGTGTTGACGAATATCATTATTGTTTAAAGTATGAAGAAAAAATTTGCGATATACTGTCTAGAATTCAAAACATTGTAAACTTTACCAGAACGTATTATTTTCATCTATAAAATATGTATACTTTTTAATAATTTTAATGATTTTTTATACGTTTTTTCAGATTTGTTGCTCGATTTAAGGCTTATTTTGCCATTTTATACATAATTATGAGGTGGTTTACCCCGGCGTAATTTTTGTATTTATGTTGGATGGACTCTATTTTACTTCCTAGGTTATAAAACTATTTTCCCAATGTTCTTTGTGTATGGAAAGTATATATTATGATAGACCCAAAATAAAATTGTTTAGTGGTAACTGCCCCATTAATTAAGAAAAATATGCCCGCAGCGCCGGCACATTCTCGTTGTGCGCGGCGCTTCGCGCCTAAGTTGGACGCGCCCAGGGCGCGCGGGCACGTTCTCGCACTTCCAGCTCGTTTTCGTGCGTTCAATGCGTACACTTTAACTATACGTTTTTTCAAATATCATAATTATTATAACTGAAATCGAAAACTGTGATTTAAAGTTCCGAGGAATTACAGCCATAAATTGTAACTGAAATTTTTTTTGATTTGTTTTTAAAGAAGGTTCTCAAAGCTCCTACGGCCTTGACGATTACATTCTTATTAAGAAACTCGCGCTTTGCGCTCATTACTTTGTGTCCATTCGAAAAACTTTATCAAGATAATTGGTAAATCTTGTTTAAATCTACTAAAAATAACGCTTTAAACGTATGGATCTCTCACAAAAGAAAATTGCATATTTTTGAAACTGATCCAACTTTTTGAATTTTTGTCTAATTAAGAAACTTCATGAGAATAGTTATGAAATACATATATATTATATCTAATTGTTGGAATCGAACTTTTTATTTGAATAATTAGCAAGTTGTCTACAAATTCATAAGAATTTTAACAAAAATTTATAAAATTTGAAAAAAAATTTAATTTTGAAAATGTTCAAAATTTTTTTATTTCGGTTGGAAATATCTGCTTAACGAACTTAACCTTCATTTTGGGAACCTTAAGAAGGGTTTCAAAGACTGAATCGATTAGACAATTCCTTCAAAAGTCAGCGTGGCGACAGGCATACAGACATCCAGACAGACATACAGAGAGACATACAGCCATACATACAGGCATACATACATAGAGACATACAGTTAGACATACCTTAAGAAGGGTTTCAAAGACTGAATCGATTAGACAATTCCTTCAAAAGTCAGCGTGGCGACAGGCATACAGACATACAGACAGACATACAGAGAGACATACAGCCATACATACAGGCATACATACATAGAGACATACAGTTAGACATACAGACAGACATGCAGGCATACATGCAGAGATGCAGCCATAATACATACATACAACCATTCATACATACATACATATATACATACATCCATTCATACATACATATAGATAGCCACCGACAAAATTTTATCATTTTCGGATTTTGTGCGTTCCAAAACGTAAAGATCCGTTAAAAACCAGGAATCGAAAGTTTGGACGATTATATTACACTCTCATGATCGAGAAAGTAAAAATTGCGAAACACGTCCACTTTATTCTTATCTCAAGTGCACAATACTTTTTTTCTCATTTTTCCTGTGAATTAAAAATTTTTTAGCATAATTTTAAAACAACCCCTATATTTGAGGGACCGTTTCACCCCATTAAAGTGATTTCCTTAGATAAAAAAATGTCGCTTAATTGTTCGAGTACTACAACACATATCAGGGAAAATCGAAATCTTTCTTGTAAATAAACAAATTTTAAACAAAATAGTGTGATCTTGAACTTATTAGTAGAATTCTTAACCAAAAGAGATGAATTTTCAACCAAAAATGTAATAGTGTACTATTACATATAAAAATGTAATGATATACTAATACATTTTCAACGAAAAATGGTTTGATTTTTTTATTAGGTTCTGTTAATTTGGTTCGCATTTATGTAAAAAAACGAGAAACAGGGGAAATTTCTTGAAAACAAGGAGAAAATAGAAATTATTTAAATAGGGGAACAGAGGGGAATGGGGGAAACATAGTGAAGTCTGTATTTAGATTCTTTGCTTGTAAAATAGTCACTAATTTTCGATTTTTCGAGTATATCAAAAACTTGTAATTCACATTTATATTTTGTTTGTATGATATTACATTCTGTGTTAAATCCTCCTCCCTACGTCACAAATCGTTACAAAAGCTTGTTACTCCTATCCAAGGTAATGTGACAGATAAGGTCTAAAGTCGCAAGTCACAATTTATAAAACCCAAAATTTTACGGTAGTTTTAGATTCTAAATGAATATCTTAACGTTAATTTTACTCAATAGTATATTAAATTATTAAATTATATTGGAAAATCCCATGACGAAGCGCCTGATTCCTGCAACCGTTCTAACTCCTTAGAAGACTGGCTGCATCAGTCATTTGTAATAGTACCAGATCATCTCTGATAGTACATACATTATCATTTCAGAAGTTTTATCTATAATTACAACAACTAATGTCTGCTATTACATGAAATTTATTATAAGAATGAAAAAAATAGAAAAGATAAAAAAGTTTGAAATTTAATTGAATTTAGTCAAATGCCATAATAACCAAAATCAGTTTTTTCAAATTAATAGAAATAATTAATTCTTTATGAATATGAACATGCATAGAGAAAAAAACTTTCATATGCATTATGTTGAATTAGTTTGGTACAGAAAATACATTTTTGGATGAAAACTAGAAATAAATAAAAATTAAAACTTTTTTTTTTAACTTTAACTCCCAATAAAATAATATATTTGTCTAAATAAAATAAAAAAGTAAACAGAACGGTAAAAAATCTGGAGCACAAAACAAAAGATTTAGAGAAATAATTTCATTTTAAAATAAGGATTTCTAAAATTGTTAATATAGTTAACTGAATTCGACAAACTAGATCATGTAGTCATTCCATAAAATTATATATTTGAAATAATAATATAATATTTGTCATCATTAATGTACAATTTCCTGAGTATCTTGTTTTCAACTGAGCTTGTCATCGGAGATCGGTGGTACATGGACGCTGATAACAAAAATTGTAAAGTTATCCTAATGAAGCAGAAGGATCTTATTATAACTTCTGGTGGTAAAAATTCATTAACATTTTGAAATCTTATATTTTGGAAATATGTATATGTGGATATTATTTATTATTAATCTATATTCAATATAGTAGAGGCTTTCAAATCCATATCCTTTACTTTTCTAACTTTTGAATTTAGTAAAGAAACTTTTTTCTAAATATAAAATCAAAATACATCAGTGCTAGGTCTATAAAGAAAATTTTACCGAGGGTTTTATTACTCGGATTTTTGGTGTACACTTGATTGCAAGATTGTAAAATTGCACAGAATTGTAAAAGATTCCATATATGGGACTGAAAAATGTTATATGAGGTTGCTCAGGATTTAATGGATTTTATAGATTTGAACTAGATTTTATAGACAATGCATGAGATTGCATGGGTCTTACGAAAAATATTATAGGAAAATTAGAATATCTTTAGAAAAACGTTTATTTGATTCGAACAAATTATTTCTTTAGTATAACGTCAAAAAATATTCTATTGAATTAAAAAATATTGTATTAAGTAAAATAAAATGTATTTCAATGAAACAAACTCTATGTTCGATATGTGGTCAAAAAAATGTTTGTTTAATCTAGACATTTTTCTGAGTGCGTAGGCCTATCACGATTTTCCTAACATTTTTTCGCAATTATAGGTAATTCTTTATAAAAAATCATTCTATATAGAAAACAATGATAGGATAATCAACATTCGAATAAAAAAAAAACAATTGAAAGAATTAATGAAAAAGTAGAGAAACTACAAAGAAACAATTTATAGATCAACCCTAATCTCATACACGTGCGGAAGTACTAACAAAGAGCAATTCTGCACAATTCAAGTTTACTGTAGTGACTGCAGCCCGGCATGCAGAGTAGCCAGTGTGTCGCGTTTTACGGGCGCGAAAATACTCAACTTTCAATAACAAAAACAAACAACAATTACATTTTTCAAAAAAATCTTGCTGTTCCGTCCGGTACAATTGTATTTAGATTTGGCATTTAAAATATTATATTAAAAATTGCATTTTTGAAAACTTATTATGGCTTTGGCGAAAATCTGAGTCATTTTAAGAGTCTTAAGATTTACTAGGAATCCTTGAAATTTTTTTCTATAGAATTTAGTTTTCTGGTTATAATGCGAAATCATGTTAATTAAATGAAAATTATTCATTTAAATTCTCAAGAAAGGCATTTAAATCCTTAGAAATCTTGTAAATCCTTGGAGATTCAATCATATTCTTTAACTGTTGTAGAATTCCTTTACAATCACGAGGAATCCCTAAAAATTTTCTTTTGTTTTATTTATTTTTCAAAGTCCTTCAGAAATCCATTCAAGTCTTTGGATATCCTTAAAATTTCTTTACAATCACTTGAAATTTTTGAAATATTTTAGGATTCTCGAAAATGTTTAGAAATCTTTTAAAACCTTTAAAATTTTTGGAAATGTTTGGGAATCTTGAATTTCTCTAAAATACTTCGAAAAGTTTCGAAATCGTGCAAAATTTTTAAATTCCTTTAAATCCCAATATATACTTCAGAATTAGTTATAAGGATTGGAAATCCCATAAAATTCCTTGGATTTGTAGTTTTTAATTTCTCTGTTTTTCATCTATTCTTTTAATTTTTTAACATTATTTATTTCTATACTAATTTCTTTATATTGGAAAAATCATTATAGATCTGTTCTGAATTTTCTATCATATTTTTTTGTAAGGGTGGATTACAAGGAATTGCATGCGATTGCACGAGATTGCTTACGATTGCAGGAGTAATTAGGCTCTTGAATTTCACTGAATGTGGAACAAATTTAGAAAAACATTTGATGTAAATACATTTTAAAAATAATAAAATTCTTTACATCTAAAATTTAAAATTGCCTTTTTATGGACAAACTTATTGTTTAAAAAGTAATGCATAATCTGAACGTCGAAGCTTTGATAAAAGCATGTACCTTTTTTAAAAATAGATGAAATTTTTTTTAAAGTCTAAGTGTATTGTTATAATAAATAGCTGGGTGGTCAACTTGTCCACGGTACAATGATGGCTGTTGTGCAAGTTGTTCAGGGCGTATTCTTAAAATTCGAATATTAATTTTCCGGGCATCAACTTGTTTCAGGAAAAATTTCTGAAATCTTGTAGAAAGAACCCAAATATTTCCGTTGTCTCTATCGACCATTTTGAGTTCTGCTACGAATTGTAATTGCTCTGGACTGTAGGCAAGAATCCTGGAAACATAAATCCTGATCATAGTACCCTGATCTTTTTCAACAATTTAAAGGAATTTATAGGAATTTTATAATTTCAAGGTATTCGAGAGATTTCTAATTATTTAAAATTTTTTTCAGATATTTAAAAAAAAATTTGAGAGGTTTTAAAAGATTAATTCAAAGAAATTCAATAGATTCTCAAAAAATGCAAAGTATTTTTAACGGTTTGAGGCATCTAGTGTCTTAAAAAAATATCCCCAGGTATTTTAAATGATTTTAAGTGATTACAGAATATTTACAAGGGGTTCCAATGTATTTCCCATGTAAACGTAGGAAATTTTTAGCACTAACCATTTTCCACTCTCGATTTTTAGATGAT